>NC_056744.1:1230338733-1230346233 GCF_019279795.1 Protopterus annectens
TCTGCTCTTCAGTAACTTGAACTAAAGCTAGTGTTGGCTGAATTTTGTTATTTGCTAGTAATTACAGGTGTGGGGTAGCCACATTCTTTGACTTCCTGTCCTTGCATATTTAAACTGGTGCATGTGAAATAATTCCTGCTTTAAAACTTCAGCTTGGCCAGCTAAAAACTTGGTTATATTCAACTGGACGTATAAGAGAATTTAAGTACCTTTTTCTGCACTTTTTTTTAAAAATACAGTATTTAAATTGATTTAAACTGTGTATGAAGGAGTGTTGAAGGAATTTTTATCTGAAGTTATTCTGCTCTTCAGTTATTCCCACCCACCCGCCCTGTTTTTGTTTTGGTGTTAATCTTAGTGGCATTGAAACTGCCCGCCCTCAGCCTGCCTCTGGGCCCATCTCATTTGCTCACTCAACTGAGTGCAGTGAGATCATATTCTGATTTCAGGCACTCCTACTGTGTACAAAGAGAGCATCTGGGAAATAGAAAAAAAAAAAAAATTAAGCTTATTTCCTGCCTTTCTTGTTAAGTGGTACAGACTATTTGTAGGCTTCTGAGCCCCAAGCCCTTCTGTGTTTGAGGGAAGCCTTCTAGCTTGTTTATTTCTTATAACTAGCCAGTTTTCTAGTTTCAGCACTCAAATCTGTTTCTTTGATCTCAGCACTTGTTCAGAAAAAAAAAAAAAAAAAAAAATTTCATCTGCTTTTACTGTACTTGTGTTTTTACCTACTTCTTTTTACTTTTGCATCATCTTAAAATACTCAATTGTATTTATTACTGCTTGGTGTAACTCATTCTAAGCCTTTTGGTTTAAACACTTGGGCTTCGGACCAGTTAGTTGTTTTGCACTGAGAGGGTTTGTGGTCTGCACTGTTGTGGCAGAACAGGTAGCTTACATCCTTCTAGGTTGAGAACTGCTGATTGAGGGCTCAGTGTCTGTTATTCTAAAAGTGTATTAATTCTGGTTTAAGCACTTGGGCTTTCAAGCCAGTTATTTTACATTAAGAGGGTTCGTGGTCTGCACTCTTGTGGGAGGAGAGGCTGGACTCTGCCCTTCTGAGCTGGGAATTTCTGGTTAAAGGCTTATAGTGCATGCATATCTGAACTGTTCCTTACTGAAGTTGGTGCGGCTTGTTTGCTGTGGCATAGACTGGATTCGGGCCTGCTGGGTCTAGCTTTGTTTGTGTAACTTGAGCACTAATCCAGACATTCTCTAAAGTATTCAATGGTATTTATTACTGCTTGGTTGTAACTTGATTAAAGTGTAGCTATCATTCAAGTCTTTTGGATTAAGCACTTGGGCTTCAGAACAGTTGTTTTACATTAGGAAGGTTTGTGGCAAGCACTGTGGTGGCAGGACAGGTAGCTTTCATCCTTCTAAGTTGGGAACTGCTGATTGAGAGCCCAGTGTCCAAGTGTATTAGTTCTGGTTTAGGCACTTGGGCTTCAGGCCAGTTATTTTACATTAAGAAGGTTCGTGGTCTGCACTCTTGTGGGAGAAGAGGCTGGACTCTGCCCTTCTGAGCTGGGAATTTTCTGGTTAAAGGTTTATAGTGCCTGAATATTTGAACTGTATCTTACTGAAATTGGTTCACCTTGTTTGCTCTAGCATAGACTAGATCCAGGCCTACTGAATCTAGCTTTGTTTATATGCTTGTTGTTTGTTTGCTTGTTATTTCCTGGAAGCTAATTCCACCTAATACGCAACTTCTCAGTGCTTCTGTGGATCACTAGTGATATCTGCATTGCTTACTGTACTTATTTCCTTGTTTCACTTGAAAGAAAGTTACTGTTTGTCGTTTTGCATTTAGTTACTTGTAACACATTGCACTCAAGTTACCTGGCACTTGCTCACTAAAGCAATTATATAAGTCAGCACTAAAAATTAAAAGCACTACACCCTCACTCCCCACTGGCCCTTGTTTTCAATTAAGGATTTCCCAATATTATTCTAGCATGTCCAAAGGTCAGTTGTCAATCTCCTCTCCGGTCCAGCTGGTGAATCTGGGAATCTTGAGGCAATGTTATAACTGCCTCATGTACACAGACAACCCTCTCCTCCTCCCACATAACACAAATACTTGCGAGAGATGCAGCTATTTAGCCAAACTGGAGGCTGAGCTCTCTCAACTCAGGACTGGCAAGACCAGACAGGAGGAGAAGGCAACTACACACACCACAAAACCAGCCTCACATAATGCTACCACTCCACTGAATCAAACACATAAACACACAAAGACATACTCGGAGGCTCTGAGTAAAATTTACCTAAACAGCAGAGGCCTCCAAAGCAGACACCCAAACAACTGCTACCTCAAGACACCCCACAAGCAACACATAAACCACAAAAGCAGTGTGCAAAGCAGTCACAGCCCTTAAGGCCAAATACAACACCAAACATACTTGTCATAGGTGACTCCATAGTCAGACACACTGACGTCCCACTCACCAGGCTGAACAAGGAGAGGGTCACAGTAAGCTGCCTATCGGCGCTAGAATCCGCCACATAACACAAGCACTTGGGTCACTCCATGGCAAGTACAAATATGACACAGTCATTGTCCATGCTGGTGTGAACGACCTGAGACGCACCTCCCTGGACTACATGAAAAAAGACATAGAGGAGCTCTCTGATTATGTAGCCCAGGCAGGTATGACCCTAACCCTGAGCAGTATCCTTCCTTCACCAAGAATGATGCCACAATATAGAGACAAGATGATCAGCTTTAACAATTGGCTTAATGTCTGGTGTCATTCAAAGGGGATCCAGTGTCTGTCTGCCTGGGATGACATGCTTGACAAGCCACGCTGCTTCGCAAGGGACGGCTTGCACCTGTCACCCCTGGGATTCCGGATATTGGCTAAGGCTCTTGCCACCCCCATAGTGCCTTTTTTAGGCAAGGCTCAAATTCTAAACCTACCACCCTAGAAAACAAAAATGGGAAGAAACTGAGGGTAATGCTGCTCAATGCCAGAAGTCTAAATCTCAAAATGCATGCACTCGAGGCCCTTCTCAGTATGGAGAACATCGATGTCTGTGCTGTAACTGAAACCTGGTTCAAGGCTCCTGAGACCACCCCGGCACTATTAGGTTTTACCTCATATCATGCGTTCCGCCCCAAAACCCGGACCACACCACAAAAGGAGGGGTGTATCCATATTCATAAAGGATACTCACACCTCCAGGTTGGTGGCAACGCATCTAAGCTTCGGAAACCATCCAGGTGCAACTAACCATAGGCAAAACTGCTCTACAAATTGTAGCATGCTACAGGCCACCCTCTCAAACTCAGGAACCCCACACAGCCTTCCTGAAGACACTGGAGGGTATAAATGTATCTCCAAACACCATCATATTGGGTGACTTCAACTACCCGAATATAGACTGGGAACATTACTCAAGCCCTAACTTTCTAGCCCAACGGTTCCTGGAGTTCATAAATTCAAATGCCATGGAACAGCTAGTCACTGTTCCCACGAGAGGAGAAAATATACTACATCTCATTGTCACAAACATGGGGACAAAATGCTCCACACCGAAGTATATCCCTCATTGGTGAGATCTGATCATAAACTAATCTCACTGGAAATCCACATCCCGCCCCACCCCAAGCAAAAGACCATAGTGAAGAACTTCTCTAAAGCAAACTTCACACTACTCAAGACTGGTGTGGTATCCTTCAAGGCCCCTGAGCCAGAGGAAACCACAACCCAAGCTGGAAGCCCTTACAAATGCCTTCTATGAACACCTCCAGGACTGCATGGATCAGGCAATCCCAAATAAAACCAAGACTCTTTCCACAAAGGGCAAACGTCCAGTCTGGTGGACCCCAGCCATTAACAAACTTTACAATAAGAGGAGAAAGCTATTACATGATAGAACAAAATCCATAAAAGGGAAGTCACCCCTGATCATTATTAGTAAAAAATACGAGCACTCATAAAATCAACTAAGGCCAATTTTGAGAGAAAAATTGCCATGGATTCAAAGGACAATCATAAGGCCTTTTTCAGCTATGTTAGGAACCTGGGTGGAAACTCCCAGATATACTCAGAATTAGTCCAAAATGATACAAAAATCACTGAACCCACAGACATTGCCAACATACTGGCAGACAGGTTCAGTGCAAACTTCACCCCTCTCCCCTAAAGGAGAGATAACTATCCCAGCCGAGTGTAGCCTCCCGGACATCTCAAATGCGCAGGTGAAAGCTGCTCTCTCTAAAGCTAAAACACAGCATCAATGGGACCGGATGGTGTCCCCGGCTGTGTGCTACACGAGCTAAATGAGGAATTAAACCCGCACATAAGGCAGCTGTTTAATCTTAGCCTTACCACAGGATACGTGCCCAAGGAGTGGCGTGCGGCAACTGTGGTCCCACTCCACAAAGGCGGTGCCTCTACGGACCCTGGTAATTACCGCCCCATAAGCTTAACAAGTCTAGTCTGCAAAGCTATGGAGAGGATCATAATGGAGCTCATAAACAAAGATATAGGGGACTTGCAGACATTGGACCCGACCCAGTTTGGCTTTGTCAAGGGAAGATCATGCCTTTTGAACTTGGTTGACTTCTTCAAACAGTCACCAAGGCCATTGATGAGGGAAAGGCAGTCCATACAGCCTACCTTGACCTTGCAAAGGCTTTCGACACAATACCCCACTCGGGTATTGTAGAAAAACTTACCAGCTTAAATGTAAACCCATATGTCACAAGATGGGTTGCAAACTGGCTTAAGGACAGAACCCACAGGGTTAGAGTTGCTGGCGCTGTGTCAGACTCCAAGCCGGTCACAAGTGGTGTCCCACAGGGCTCGGTCCTTGGCCCCTATTGTTTGGCATCTACTTCTCAGAAGTACAGGCCAACATGGGAGGACTTTGGCTGACAAAGTTTGCAGATGACTGCAAACTGGGCCATAGTGGAAAGTGCATCGGACACGGATATCCTTCAGAAGGGACTCACGGAAACAGATAGCTGGTGCCAGAGCCATGGCCTGAAGTTAAACGCCAAAATTGTATAGTCATACCCTTCGGGAAAAACAAGGTAACCCCAAGCTACCATATAGGTGACAATCCACTAAGCACAGAAGAGGTTATCAGGGACCTGGGGACCCAGGTTGACAGTGGCCTTTCTTTTGACACTCACGTTGCTAAAGTGGTTAGAAAGACCTTCTACATTGCCCACCTGATCATGAAGGGATTCACATCCAGATCTAGTGAGGTCATTGTTCCCTGTACTCTTCACTTATCAGACCAATGATCGAGTACAATGCCCCATTCGGGATGTATCTCACCCGACATCTGCAGCAATTGGAGAGACCCCAAAAGTTCCTCACCAAAAGGATAAAGGGACTCCAAAATCTGTCATATGCTGCCAGATTGAAGAAACTCCAGCTCTATTCAGTCGCATACCGTCTGCTCAGAGGTGACATGTGCCTGACATACAAGGCCATGTCCAACCCGGAATTAATGGACATGCTCCACCTCAAAAATCCAAATCCACCAAAACCACTAGAGCAAGCGACTTAAACCTTAGCACGGATATAAATAGGACGTGCTGGAGGGATAGATTTATCACTCAGAGACTCCCTATGCTGTGAAATAAAATCCCGGTCCATGTGAGGCAGAGCACCTCGCTGACTCTGTTCAAGAGAAATCTAGACCTGTGGATGGGAGATCGTAGGTTTACCCCAGGAATCATCTCTGTGTCACTGCTGGACAGAGGCACAACAAACTAATGGGCACAGTATTTTTTCATATAAGGGGTGGCGTAAGCCACAATAATTTGGGCTAGGCTTATAAATGCCTTAGGGCAGATAGCCTAGTATAAACCTATGAACCTATGAACCTATAAAAATTTAAAAAGACACGTATCACCATAGTTTTAATGTTTGAGTCCCTTTCTTTTTAAATATGTTATAAATTCCTCTCTATTGTTGAGACCTGGGGGAAAACATGAATTTAATCTGACCTGCCAGCAATATTCAAGCCACCCCAATTTTTCTTTGACATTTATCTTTTTGACATTGGGGTGTATTGAATCAATAACCAAACACTTAAAATTGACCTTACATTTGCTTTCTACATAATGTTTGGCCATAGCATTCTTAACATCACCTTTGCTTATGTCATAGTGATGTTCATAAATTCTCCTATATAATTCTCTTCCTGTTCTACCAATATAAAAGGAACTAAATTCTAAACATACTAATAAATAAACTACATTTCTAAACTTGCAAGTAAATCTACCTGGAATTTGTATCAGTGTTTTGCCTATTAAAATTTCATGACTATTAATATATAAATATTGACAATATTTACAATTAAAACACTTTAACATTCCTCTTTTTTCTTCAACAGCCCTATTTTTACTTAACTTTTTTTGAAAAAAGTCTTTAAAATTTGTTGTTCTTTTTTGCACAAATTTGGGTTCATCTCCTAACTTCTGTAATAAGTCACTATTACCTTTAAAAATTCCCCAGTTTTTTCTCACTATGTTTTTGATCACATTCGAATCAGTACTATTTTGTATTGCTAATGCTGTAGTAAAATCTGTATAAGATCTTGCTTTTGACTGATCAATCTTAAAATTATTCCTTTTTATAACTTCATCTTCCATAACCTTTTCTGCCATCTCTTGGGGATACCCTCTATTAATCATCCTATCACAGAAAATTTTAATTTCAATATGAAAAATTTGATCATCATTCGTCAAATTGCTAATTCTATTTATTTGACCTTTGACGATATTCCATTTAGTCTTGTTAGGATGTAGACTTGAATAATGTAAATACATATTATTTTGGAATTCTTTTTTATAAATTTTAGAGACTAATTTTCCACTCTTTTTATATATCATAAGATCCAAAAATTATTTTTTTCTGTACTGAAATTATGTGTAAATTTAATATAAGAACACACATTATTGATATATTCCAAAAATGTTTTTAGTTCTTCACAAGTTCCACCACAAATAATTAAAATATCATCAATAAATCTCAACATTTTGATTATATTTTTGACATACCCACTTTCTAAAATATAGGCTGTTTCCCATCCTTGCATAAATAAATTGGCATAGCTAGCGGCTAAAGCAGCACCCATAGCTACGCCATTTACCTGTAAAAATAATTCATCATAGAATTCTAAATAATTATAACTTAAAACAAGATCTATCATTTCCATTAGTAGACTTGCAGTACTGGTAGAAAATTCTCTAGACTTTAGTATTTCCATTCTAACCAGTTCCATACCTTCCTTATTAGGGATTATCATATAAAGAGAATTAATATCAAGTGTTAGGAGTATATCAGATTCAGAGACATTAATATTGTTGAGTTTGTTCATACAATCATAGCTGTCTTTTATATATGTAATACCTTGTGGCACAATTTTTTGTAGATGTTTATCTACTAAAATCGACATACCCTCAGACTTACTATCCTTGCTGACAACAATTGGTCTTAATGGGGGAGAATCAATATTTTTATGGATTTTAGG
>NC_056744.1:1230706233-1230771886 GCF_019279795.1 Protopterus annectens
GCATTGTATCCCAAACAGTGTGCCGATTACTGGTGTATACTGGTGTGTTATATGGAGTGTTGCAGGCACTGTCAGCCAGTTGTGGGCTGAACACTGATATGTGGTATTGAATGTGTGTATCCTCTGATAGACAGATAGATGCTATATATGGCAGTTAAATGATATCTGCACTTCATAATGTTAAGTGTGCCACATGACATGCTCACACATATTGTTTAATTGTCTTCCAGGGTTATGGCTCATCAACGTAATCCATTGTATTCAGCTGTGGAGGAGCAGGAAATTCTGAACAGCCTAGTGCAGCACTATAACCTGCTTTTTTCCAGGGGCAGCCAGCACCAGCATGACCGTACTGCACTGTGGCTAGACCTTGTTCGCCGGGTAAATGACATAGGCATGCATAACCGGACATATGAGCAGGTACGCCATCACTGCAGTGATTTAATTAGACATGTCCAGTGGCGTGCGTCTGATATCCATAGGCAACAGCTTGCCACAGGTGGTGGGGCAGCCATAAATACCCCGCACCAGAGTGGAGGAGCTGCTCTTAAGCATGGTGGCTCCTGGCCTACAGCAGCAACAGTGTCACACATGTGTCATCATGGAGGCCGGAGCCACCCAGTAGGATGACATGGAGCATGCAGGTAATACGCCCTAGCTGTAGACTACCATTACCTGTATTGTTAGAATATGCATATGTGAGATGTGTACTGTGTGTTTAGCAGTTGTGATGCCTAACGTGTGCAATACTGATGTTTGGAATAGTATCCATACACCTGTGACTGTTGACTGTTGTTCCACTGTCGTTTAGCACACTCACAGTAGCAATGCCACAGTTGTGGCCACTGACAAACTGTGTCATATTCTTCTAGGTGGGTCCCTCTGGTGTGACAGCAGGGCAGACACTACATGATGGTGAGTGTGTTAACACTTTAATATTGGTAATGAAATGTGCATGTCATAGGTGAGGTGTAGGCCATGTACACGTAACTCACCTATGCATAATGCATGCTGTGCATGTTTGCTGTGAGACATCAATCATCTCAGTAAAGTCAGTAGCTGCCTCAATCACATGCAATGCACAATGCAGCAGACACAATTGTAGCAACACTGTACTGCACATTGGATATGCATAGTTGCTACAGCTGTTCACAACAGAACACTTTTATCATACGTAGTACACAAAAACATGTTACATTTGGCATTGCCACACACCCACTGTAAGGTCACACTTCAGTATCGCACGTCATGCACACACACACGATGTTCCTCAGGGGTAGAGGCCTATCATGGGGCTGTGCAACACTCTGCAACACATAACACAGTCATGTTAGGCAATGCTCCCTATTGGGCACCTCCCACACCTATGTACAAGGTGGCTGTGTAATTGTGAATGTAGCCACAACACTGCAGTTCAGGTACAGCATGCTTGGCGGTGGTCTTGCACACATTAATAGCTGTGAGTGACCACAATATGCATGTTGATGATGGCACAGGGTACTACACCCCATCCAGTTACAGTAACCACAGTACTACTCATAGCAGTCATTGCTTTGCACCTCAGTGCTGTGTGTGTGCAAACATATGCACCTATACACAATATGCATAGCATGTTGTCTGTGTGCTTACATATGCCAGTATACACAATATGCACAGCAGTCACCATCCACACAAAGTGTCACATATATGTCCTGGAATGCTAGTGGGTGTATAGGTCATTTGACACACATTGGGTATGTATGGTGTTTAATGTTGCAGTCATGTAGCATGCCATGCCATGTCTAGCACCCACATATCTGCAATATGTCCCAAAATCACCATAACCACTGTACACTGGCCATGTCGAGCATTGGGATTCCTTCATGTCAACATGCACCACACATCCCGTGTGTGTACATAGCATGCATGTGCTATACCTGTGCCCACTATTATCTGCTATGGACACAGACACTGCACTCAGACATGGATATCTATGTGTCACACAGATAACACATGCAGCCATGGCATGTATACTTGTGATTGATGGTGCACAGGGCATTGCAGAGCTGATAATATCTGCACAGCAATGTTGTGTCCATGTACACATTGTGTTCCAGGGTGTAGCCAATCACTGAACAACTACACAGTTGCATCAAAGCTATGTATACTGCCATTTAATAGGGGTGTCTACACCTGCACTGCATGGTCTTGTGCAGCACATATTCTGCATGCTGACTCGTGTGTGGTGACTGTCTACCTTGTGATACTAACACCCACCTTCACCCACTACAGAGTATGTGTTGGATTGTTGTTATGTGTGTGTATGTGCTGTAGTGAGGTGTGTGTTAGTGTTCATGTGTGCATGTGTGCATGTGTTCATGTGTGCATGTGTTCATGTGTTCATGTGTTCATTTGTGCATGTGTGCATGTGTGCATGTGTTCATGTGTTCATGTGTGCATGTGTGCATGTGTGCATGTGTAGACTGTGAAGTGTGTTTCCTGTCTTCTTCTCACAGGTGCTGAGTTAGGGGTTGGCAAAAGCAGCAGGCAACCTGAAGCCACTGCCACGAATAGTGGTGATGATGACACATGTATATTGGAACAGGAAGATTTGACAGGGTCTGTCATTGGTCCACCAATCAACAGTACACAGCGTTCAACCCCATCTATGCGCACACTCATACTGTCAATACATCCCTCACCACCAATGGCCATAGGCGAGGGACAGCATACAGTTGGCATTGACCAGAAGAGTGTGGTACCCATGGCACTTGCATCCCCTCACAGCAGCCATAGCCACAGACCTGGAAATGTACCACATAGGCAGAGGTCCAGGGGTTCTTTGGGGAGCACCACTGGTCATATTGCCCCTGGCAGGCATGCCCTCACAGGTCTTACGATGACCAGCATGTTCCGGGCTGTAATGCAGGCTCAGGCACTTACGGAATGGTACACCAGGCAGGGACTTAGGGCGCAGAGGGAACATTACACCGCTATCAATGACAGCATCCGTGACTTTGCTGGTGTCATCTGGACTTACACCGAGGTCATTGATAGATGTTGGGGGGAGACATTAGATGCCCTCCACAACATGTCTTCCATGAGCCAGGACCGTGCGGGATGGTTGCGACGTTGACTCAGATGCATGCCAGCAACAGCAACAGCTGGCAGTGGTCGCGGATGGCCCACAGTTCACAGCCGCTCCCGTAGTGGCAGTACTGGCCTGTCCATTGACCGTCCCAGTAGACCACGTGCACGTGGCTCTGCCCAGTCCCAGCAGGGACATGGGTCCAGTCATCATACCTCTGCCTCTGATGACAGTACCCAGTCAGGGTTGGTACCCGATACTGTCCGTAGCACCCCTGCTAGGCATAGGTACTGTGTCCGTGGCCGGAGACAGTGATCTGTACAGCCTAGCAGGTACAGTCTGTGGCGGTCCCACAAACTACCGTATATGGCAGCCACATGGTGGAGCTGTGTGCATGCAGACACACACACATTAACCAAACAACTAGGGCTCACACATACACACACACATTACATCAACATTGGCCCATGCTGTACTGTTGTCCCTCACATACACACACACACACACACACACACACACACACACACACACAGACGTCGATTGGATGGGTCACTGTCAGGCTCTGGCAAACAGCATAATGCCCTGTGCATATGATGACACCAGTGTCGCCGCCTGTCATCTGCATCATTGACAGAGGGACAGGCTAACATGGTGCTGATGCACAGGGTGACACTATAGCAGTGTAGCAATAATAGCAAGTTTTCAACAAGGAAGTGTAACGACATCCTTGTAGGTATATCTGAGCAGACATTATGCATAAAAGCTCTGATTGTCAATGTAGCATTGTTTACACCACTGTTAGGTCTGAGTATGTATTGTCCACCCATGTGCCACTTGACTGAATTGTAATTTGTTGCCGGCATGTGTTAGTGAGTGGACAGTACGTGTGTGATGTGTGCAGTACAGATTAGCAAGTGTACATCTGTGAACATAGTGGGTGTGCACTGTCTGCATGTACGGTCATAGTGGACACATGGGATGTGTGGCATACCCTGTCGTACACATTGTTAACATCTCATAGTATCTTTCACTGGCCAGTATGCATTCTACCACAGTTATGTACTAACATGGGTAGATGTGTGTATGACATGGGTTGACACTATGCTGTGGGTGATACCGTTAATATCTGTCAATGATTTCCGGTCTGGTAGTATACACAACCTCAACAGGATGACTATAAGCAATCATTGGATGATGTCCTGACAAATGACACACAGTCGTAGGGAACCCTGTAACAATTGGATCCTTCCAGTGCTACACTATAACACTAACCAGTGGTAATGACCGCCACCCATTCCTGTGACCACACCTGTTTGGGATATATCCCCCTTAGGTACATGCAGACACACTAGGGATGTGTCTATCCAAATCTGGAAATGCATGGATTAGCCTACAATGTATTCCCTGGATGGGACGCATATCCTACACAAGGGTATCATACAGATAGATACCTGTTGTCTTATACATGCTGTATAGCAGTAAGCCGACTATGGCATAGTCATCCTCAAGTACTATACATACTATCCCATCAATACCACACAGGTGGTAGCCCTCAACATGTATGTTGGGTACCAGTGTGTACATACAGCCTCATGTTATGTCATGTGTTCCTTGGTATCCATATATCCATAGGTATTGTGGAGTCCCAAGGTGTATCACATAAGACATTAGAGGCCTGAATGCATATCCACAAGGCAGTCATACACCTATAAAGACTGTCCATTCTTGGCAGTCTTTGTTGTGTATGACCATGTCTGACATATACCCCAGGCATATACCCAAACTCACCTACTCTTAAGTAACTGTCATGGGTTTGGGTGCCACAGATGACCTTGGCCACAAAACATGACAGTGGACGGCCTTGTCACATACATACATATGTGACCTACGATCTGAGAAGCAGTGGCACAACCTGTCAATGGAAACAAATGTATTCATGTAGTATGCAGGCTTCACACCTATGTACTGATTGAGGGGACATGTACACATATATATTTGCCACGCAGATACCGGATGTGTACAATGCACTTACTGTTGTAATCATACTATGTCATACCATAGTAAAAGCAAAATTCACACTGCATTGACACACACACAGTCAGCATTTGCAGGATTCAAACCCCTACCTAACTATGTTATGATATTAGAGAGCGATGCATTAAAACAGCACACTATCTGCTTTACTGGGTGGTTTCCCCTTCTCTCGCTGTATTTGTAGGATGGAGACATCATCAGTCTTTTCAAAGAGGAATGTACCTCTTTTAGTGTGTTTTCCCAGTCTCCAAAGAGGGCACTCTGTTCAAAGACAATTGCACACATACACCCCCTTCCCATTTGTAGGATGGTGACATCATCAGTCTTTCCAAAGAGGAATGTACCTCTTTTAGTGTGTTTTCCCAGTCTCCATAAAGGGCACTCCTTTCAAAGACAACTGCATACATACACACACCCCCACACACACACTGTTTGCAGGATTCAAGCCCCTACCTAACTATGTTATGATACTACAGAAAGACACTTTAACCCGGCGCACTATTTGCTTTATTGGCTGGCATCCCTTCTCCTGCTTTATTTGTAGGATGGTGACATCATCAGACTTTCCAAAGAGGAATGTACCTCTTTTAGTGAGTTTTCCCAGTCTCCAAAAAGGGGACACCTCTCAAAGGAAATGTACACACACGCGCTCACTGTTTGCAGGAGTCAAACCTCTACTATGTTATGATACTAGAGAGAGAGATGCATTAACACAGCTCGCTATTTGCTTTATTGGCTGGTTTTCTTTCTCCTGCTGTATTTGTAGGATGGTGACAGCATCAGACTTTCCAAAGAGGAATGTACCTCTTTTAGTGAGTTTTCCAGTCTCCAAAAAGGAAACAGCTCTCAAAGGAAACTGCACACATTCACACACATCCCCAAACACACTCACTGTTTGCGGGATTTAAACCCCTACCTAGCTCTGTTATGATACTAGAGAGCATGATGCATTAACACAGCACGCTATCTGCTTTACTGGGTGGTTTCCCTTCTCCGGCTGTATTTGTAGGATGGTGACATCATCAGTCTTTCCAAAGAGGAATGTACCTCTTTTAGTGAGTTTTCCCAGTCCCCAAAAAGGGGGCACCTCTCAAAGGTAACTGCACACATGCACACCCCCCCACACACAAACACTCACTGTTTGCAGGATTCAAACCCCTACCTAACTATGTTATGATTCTAGATATAGAGAGAGAGACACGCATTAACATGGTACGCTATTTGCTTTACTGGTGGGTTTCCCTTCTCCTGCTGTATTTATAGGATGGTGACATCATCAGACTGGACATGGTGATGTGTGTACACTTTGTTTTATGCCATTCCAGGAATGGTCCATGTGGGTCAGCAGTTGTCAACAGCTTGAACAAGACCTCAGAATCCTTACCTTATGTGATCTATCTGTGGACACATTGACATTCCTTCATATGTCAACACATATTTATGCACAGCTTGTTGGTTTTGTGGATAACACATGTGTCTGGGATGTTGATTAAGGGCTATTCAAAGTCTATGTGACACATGTGTAGATGTGTTCATTGATGTATGTCCTGGGTGACTGCCTTGCAAACAGTCTAGCATGTTTGGGAACCATGATCCACACATGACATGCCACAGTTGGTAGGGTTGTGTGTATGTCAGCTTCCAATAGCTCTGTTTATGACTGCAACCATGATGGACTCCATGACCTTGCAGATCAGACTTCATAGGCGTACTGGACTTGACTTCCCATGGTGTGTTGTGTACCAACACTTGTGGGGAGTGCCATATGTAGTTGTGACATATTCAATGGTTTCACATCCTGTGTAGGGGGTGAGGCTCAGCTGACTGTTCAGGTGCATGATCTGTTTGTTCTGTAGTTTGTGCATGAGATATATTGGGAATCAATGTATTCCACTTGCTGCCATGCTTTTGGCAGTGGGGGTAGTTGCTCATCCATTCTACATGTGATACATGTGATATCTCCAGGTATGATGATATGGACTATTGTCAGTGGGAGGTGGGTATGTACATATGGGCCTGTCTGTCATGATGTTGGCATTGTCACTCAGGTACAGTTGGTCCTAACTCAGGACATATATGGGTGTACATTGCTATTTATGACATAGCAGAAGGAGGTGTCATGATTCAGTCTGGACTCCTTCTCAGCCACTCTTTACAAAACACCAATGAACATGAGCACTAATCCCTGTTATACTCTTTTACATGCTTAACACCCTACTGATCCTTTGTGATTAGACTACAGAGTATGTCATGATAATATCCTGGCATGTCCACGGGTCAGTTTCATGTGTACTGTCCAGTCCAGCTGGTGGATATTGTGATACTGACACAATGTCACATCTGCCTCATGTACACAGACAACCTTCTCCTCCTCTCGACAAACTCAGATATATGTGTGAGATGCACCTATATAGACATACAGGGTGCTGAACTCTCTCGCTCCATGACTGGCACAGTCTATCAGGTGGTGAAGGTAACCACACACATCACATATCAGTCTCACATATCCTCTAGCAACAGCACTCAATTCACATTATCACACATAGACATACTCAGATGCTGTAAATGTACTCTACCTAAGCAGCAGAGACCTCCAAAGCAGACAAACACACACCTGCTACCCCACTACAATACTCACATATCACATAGTTCACAATGTCAGTGTGCCACACAGTCACTGCCCTTCAGGCTAAACAACGCACCTAATAAACTTGTAATAGGTGACACTTATTGTCAGACACACTGACGTACCACTCACCAGCCCTAACAAGGGAATAGTCACTTTGGGCTGTCTGTTGGGTGCCAGGATCTGCCACATAACACAGGCAGTCAGGTCACTCCAAAGCAAGTACAGGACTGGCACCATCATTGTCCATGCTGGTGTGTATAACCTCAGATGTTACTCCCTGGACCACATGACATGATACATGGCGGAACACTCTGATCATGTAGCCCAGGCCAGTATGACCCTGACCTTGTCTAGCATCTTACACCCACCAATTATGATGTCACAGTATACGGACACACATATCACATTTAACATTTGCCTAACAAATTTGTTTAATTCATAGGGGATACAGTGTCTGTCAGCCTATGGTGACATGCTCAACATGTCATGTAGCTTCACTATGGACAGCTTGCACCTGTCACCCTTGGACTTTGGAATGCTGGCTAAGGCTCTTGCTACCACCATAGTGCATTTCTTAAGCAGGGCTCAGAAGACAAACCCACCTCCGTATACATTACAGGTTAAATGAAACTAAGGGCAATGCTGCTCAACAACAGTTGTGTTAACCTCATATTGCGGCCACTCAGGACTCTCCTCAGTATGGAGGATAGTGATATCTGTGCACTGACAGACACCTGGTTCAGGCTCGCTTATGCACACCAGCACTACCAGGTTATGTTTCATACCATGCTGTCTGACAACAAGACTTGGCACAGACAACACAACTAGGGGGAGTATCCATATACATCACAGATACACACACCTCTGGGTAATAGCCCTGTACAAAGCATCACAGACCATACATATACAACTACCATTGTGCAATACTGCCTTTCAGTTTGTTGCCTGCTACAGAACACACTCCCAATCTCAGGAACCACACTCGGCTTTCGTGGGAAATATGGAGAATATGAAGGTTTCCACAGACACCATTATATTGTGTGACTTCATATACACACATATTGACTGGATATACTACTAAAGCCCCGACAACCTCATCCAACAGTCACTACAATTTGTGGACTCATATGCTTTGGCACAACCAGTTAGCACAGCCACAAGGGGGAATACATATTGGACCTGCTCATCACCAACATGGGGACTCTATGTTCCACACCAGTGATATACCCATCATTGGTAAGGTCAGAACATACATGTATCTCACAGGACATACATATACCCTCCACACACTCATTCTGGTTAATCTTGGTGAACTTCTCATGAGCCGACATCTCATGTCACTGAAGCAAGGAGGTATCCTTCAGAGATCCTGAGACAGTGGCATATACGGCTCACACTGCTGCATCCTTTACATACACATTCTATGGACACCTAGTGGACTGCATGGATTGTGCTATCCCAAATAACAATAAGACCCACTACTACAATGGCAGGGGACCTGTCTGGTAGACACAAGCCATTAATAAGCTGTACAACATCAGGAGGATGCTATTACATGATAGAGCACAATCCCATACTGGGAAGGCATCTGTGATCTGTACTAGTAGACAGCTACAATCACTCATGGACTTTTCTAAGGGCCACTTCTACCAGACAATTGCACCTGACACGGACTATCAGACAGCCTTCTTCAGTTATGTCAGGAACCTGGGTGGACACTCACTGATATGCTGTGAGTTACTGCATACTGACTAAACCTACCCTGATCCCACTGGCATTGCCTAGATCCTGGCAAACAGGTCCAGTGCAGATGTCTCCCACCCACCCCCTAAGGAGCAACTATCCATCCCAACAGAGTATAACCTCCCTGACATCACACAGTAACAGGTGAGTGCTGCCCTCCCCACAGCGTACATCACAGGGGGAATATGGCTGAACATGTTTGCACTTGACTGCAAACTGGGTGCCATGATCAACTCTCCAGCTGCCACATGCATACTCAATCAGGGTCTCACAGAGATGGATGACTGGTGCCTGAGCCATGGCCTATAGCTAAATGCCATTAGTTGCATAGTCATCCCATTTGGGAGTAACAACATGCCCACACATTACCACATAGGTAGTACTCCATTACATACGGTAGGAGTTGTTAGGGGTTTGGGGACATCACTTGTTTGTACTGTCACCTTTAACATTCACGTTGCCAAAGTGGTTGGACACACCTTCTATGTGTGCCACCTTATCCCATATGGTTTCACATCTAGATCGAGTGAGGTCATTGTGCCCCTATACTCATCACATCCATGCTTGGTTACAATGCCACATTTGGGGTGTACCTTACCTGACACCTGCAGCAACTGTACTGGTCATGGACGGTCCTCACCAAGCAGATCTAGGGACTCACACAGAAGCCCTGCATAGTTCAGATGCAGTAACTCCAGCTCTACTCAGTCGCTTACCACCTACTCAGATATGATGTGTGCCTGTTGTTTACAGCTATACCCATACCAGAATTACTGGACATGCTCCACCTCAGGATATCCAACTCCCTTGGAGCTACACACTGCAGGGATGTATACCTCAGCACAGATGTTAATAGGACATTGTGGAGGGACAGATTCTTATCCCAGAGGCTCCACTCACTACAGAATGTAATCCCAGTTTCACATAGGCAGAGCCACCCACTGACCACCTACTGGAGACATCTTGATGACTGTATGCGTGATTGTATATTTACCCCTGGGATATCTTCTGTGTCCCTGCTAGACAGAGGCACACTAGCATAAACGTACATGGGCTATCTTGTGTGACCTACTATTCACATACACAGTGTAGTAATCTGACAGGGTTGTGAATGCCAAACACACTCTGGCTAGGCTTGTACATGCCCTAGGGCAGATAGCCTAGTATCGACCTCTGAACCAATGCTAATGTTCAAGATGCACAATGTTTATTGCTGATACTGTTTGCAGGTCTTTATCATCTTTGCTTTACCAGTTTCCATGAAGAACTTCAGTATCTGCAGAACATATTTGATTATGACAGGGTTCCACTATATTATAGATGTGTCTGTTGTCATATAACTGTGTGCACAGGGTGGATTGTTGTATAGTGACAGGTTCCTGGGTTAACACATGCAAATGCCAGATATGCGTGGCCCACTGCTGTACTCAGACATGGCCTAAGTGTGTGAGCATGCCCATTTCTGACATTCCATGTTTTGTTGCCTGACATTTGTCTCATTTATTCAAGTGTGTGAGCATGCCCAGTGTGACTCTTCAGTATGTTGCTATCTGAGGTCCACTACATTTGCTGATGTGTGCGGACATGACCAATATTAACATTTATACTGTGTGTGTTGGAAGTCAGGTTCTGTTCTCACTGCAGTACTCACGTCTTTGTCATAACTCAACAAGGATTATGCTGTGCCTGCAGGGTTTCCATGGAATACTTTGCAAATACTTATCAACATTCCATCATACAGGTGGACCACTGCAATACTGTCATGGTTTAGTGATCCAGTACTTTGGCTATAGTGCACAGCATCCTGGGTTCGAGGCCCATCACTGCTTTATATTTTCATACTGAGCAGACCAGACTGCTTAAGGGCCTGTTAAGCAAATATGAGCATGTTGGGTTTTGTTCAGCTATGCCCTACTTAGACTATGCTTGTCCAATATTGCTCAATATTCACCAACATTGCTGGACGTTGCTCAATATTACTGAACATTGACCACAGTTGTGCTAGTTGGTGTGTGTGATTTTGTTTGCATATACTACATGGTGGTAATTGCTGTTTAGCACTGCTTTATATTGCTTAACACATGGCATTCATGCCTTAGGTGGTGCTGCAGGGCTGCCTATGTTGGATGCACATACTACACTCCCTGCACATGTTTGGAAGCAGGTAGTGTCAACTTAGGCATCCTTTTTACTTTATGTGCAAGTCGGAGAGGGGTATAATTTCCAGAGTTCCTACTGAGCCAGTGTATGTGCTATGCATTGCCTCTTTGCCAAGGCCAAAGCATATAGGGCATGCCTCCTTCTGACTACTGGGGCAGACTCAGGTTGTTCCTCCTCTGAGTCACGCTCTGCCTGTGATGGCCTTGGCAATGGTGGGGGGCTGTTTGGTCTAGGCCTATGCTGGTCCTGCTGCAGCTGTTTTCGCCGGATCATATTATGTAGCATAGCACATACCATGACAATTTGGGTACATGTAGTTGGTGAGTACTGCAAGGCTCCACCAGATGTGTTCAGGCACTGGAACCATGACTTGAGCAGCCCAAACACATGCTCTATTACATTACGTGTTTGTGTGTGTGCCTCATTATGGCGTTCCTGCTCAGGTGTGTGTGCATTTCTGATGGGTGTCATCAGCCACGGCTCCAGTGCATAGCCAGCATCCCCCACTAGGTGACCATGCGGGATGTCCCTATTGGCAAATGTCTGGTACAGCTGCGTCAGATGCCATATATGGGAATCATGGTAGCTTCCAGGGCAGCCTGCACACACATTCAGTTTTATGCCCTGGGCATCACACACGACCTGGCAATTGATGGAGGGGAAGCCCTTGCGGTTGAAATAGACCCTATCCGGCTTGCCGGCTGGTGCTTCGATGCATATGTGCGTGCAGTCTATTGCACCCACTACCTCAGGGTATTCCGCTATTTTCTGGAAGAGACGCATATTGCTGGCCAATACCTCATGGGAATTGGGGAAATATACATGATCACCGACATGTGCTGACATGGCATCCAGGAACTGGTGTAGTACCCTGGATGCTGATGCCTGTGATATCCCCATCATATCACCAGTTGGTCTCTGGAAGGTACCTGTTGCTAATATTCTTAGGCCAACACATACCTTGGTTTCCACTGGGATGGGTTCCCCTCTGTTGGTTTTGTGTGTGAGGTATGGCCTGCACAGCTCAACAATTTGCTGCAGGAGGTCTCTGTCCACTCTATAGCGCTCCACTATCTCCAGCTCATGTAGCCCCAGGTAGGTTACCCTGGGCCTGTACACTCTTCTCCATCTCCTCACTGTGGGTTGTCCAGCAGCATTTCCATTGTCACCATCCTCAGCATGTTGCATATGTCACCTTATAACACCAATGGCAGCCCCTAAATTTTCTTTGTCTCAGTAAAGCTTTTTCAGTTTTCACTTCTATTAGCTTACTGCAGTGTCTGTTGTGAGAAACATACTGGACTGTTGTTTGCAGAGTTTTAAGTGCTAGGCTGGGCTGGCCTAGTGTACAGCCTGTGTAATTGCCTGATTCTGATTGTTTTCACCTGCTAGCTCTGCTAGTACTCCCTGGTAGCTTCCTACTATTTGTTGTGCTTCCTTTTTCGTTTCTGTTTCCCTGGGGGCCAGTGCCATGCACACAAGCGCAAACACGCTCACAGCAGCTCACACACATGCTTGCAACTCTTTAAACAGCCTTATACATGCTTACTCCGGCTTAAACGTGCGCACACATGCTTACACGTGCACACTCTGTCTTACTCTGGTTTACAGGCGTGCACACACATGCTCAGCAAGAAACTTTGGTTTTATCCACGGCATACACCTTCCATTTCTTACCTTTCCCTAGCCTACCTGTTGACGCACCTCTTTCCATGATGTGTAAATGACAGCTGACACATGCCAATCTGCTCCAATGAGCTTCACTTCTTTCATACATACCCCCTCGTAATGTCACCTATCTTCTAATCTGTTACTCCCCATATCCTACTCCTACACTTCACTGACTGTGCTCATTTGTTATGTAAACTTGCGATTCACTATCCTAATGCTCATTTACATAGAATTGCCTACTAATGCTTGGTTACATGTCTTGGACTGAGCTTTTCCCCTCAGTAACCTCTACTCGGTGGCCATGTTGTCTTCAGCCTGCCATTCCCTTGCATTGTACATTAACAATTTCAATAAAATCCACATTTGTGGGTTTTAATTTTTAGTATTCTGGGTTTTAGAGTGCAGCCCATTTGCGCGGCGCTGCGCTATGCTTAAACATCGGAAATCGGCAAAAAAAAATAAATTTTATTTTCATATTGCATCAGGAAACATTTCACATGGCCATATATCTGGCCATTGGCATGCTTCCTGCACTAGATGCAACCTTTACTTTGAGCTGTCACGGCTCTGTTTTGCTATTTGCAGAATGGTACTCAGTTGTCAGCTGAGTACATTTCTGCAAATAACACTGCTCTTACTCGGACAGGTTCGGGTTTCCTAAATCGCAAATCTACCTCATTTGCATGCTTTTCACCTGCAATTGAGGTAATTTGCATATCCCAGCCCTGTCCATGTAACAGCCATTTTAGGAGCTCTCTTACATGCCCCTACAGGCTGTTCCTGGATCGCTCGTCAGACATGATGGCTGCATGGAGTCTTACTCTACTCTAAGACTCCGTGCAAGCCTCCGTGAATTCGGCCCACTGTTTCATCAATAGTAAAAACTTGATTATCATATGTTTGCGATCCTGCATTAGGTTTGGCACTGACACTCTAAGCATCATGTGAACTACTTACTAAGGTGTTCCCTCCTTTATTTTTATAATTACCTGTTTTAAATGGATGGGCCAACTTGTCCACATATGGTTTAGTCTCTGAACAGTTTTTTTTGCTCATGTTTAATAATATTGTCACATTTTTGGATAATCCTTATAAAAGCGTGTTCATTGTGGTAGTTAAACAACAAATCATTCCTGATAACATTATTCAAAACATCAGCTTTGCATAGCAAACTTTCATTTTTACATTCGTTATAATAAGAAACATAAGCTGGAATCCAAACTTGTCAAATAAATTAAAATTTTTCACCATTTCAGTGTCATAATCTAAACTATTAGGGTATTTGAAAATGTGTAAACCCTGAGGCACAATCTTCTTCTTAATACACCCCTCCAAATACATATTGTGAAGTTTTACATTTTTCACTTTAAGCAATTTTGCTTTTAAAATGTGGATACTGTCCTTCAAACAATTCATATTAACAGAATTTACATTCTTAAAATCTCTAGCATTTTAATATGTACTATTAAAAAGAATCTTGCCATCATAAGAGCTAGTCTAGCTTTTGACATGTTCAAAATTAGTAAAGTTATAAGAAAATGTATTCATTGGAAGTCCAACCGCAGAAACACCCTGATTTGTAGTATGTGTTACAGTACCTGGGTTTGGGACCGCACGCCCGTGGCTATCTGGATTTGTAAAGTTTTTAACAGAAGTTTCTAAGACTGAGTGATGGTTCCAGGATACAAAATGCTTGAGACAAGCCTGTGAGGTAGAAGGTACCTCATTGCAGCATTCTTGTATAAATGAAAACCAGAACAAACAGTTTTGTTCATACCTCTAGGATGCTCTGCCCTTTCCTGTGTTGATCTCTTCACTGGTTGGCTGCACAGTAATGAACCTCGGGATTGATAAAGGAGCTCAACCAATCGAGTCAAATCACCTTTAAGCTGCTGAACCTCTACATTTAAGTTCCGGAAGGCAGCTGGCAAACCTTTTTCTCCCTTAGACAACAGATATCCTTGGTCGAGTGGAACACCATCACAGCTTTCTAAATGTTAGCTAACCTCCATAAGTAGATACAAAGCACAGGTAAAGCCAAAAGAATCACAAATAAGCCAATAATAAAGCAAAATCACAAAACAGAATGACTAATAAACCAGTACAAGCCAGCAAACAGAATAACTAATAAACTAGTAAACAGGTAGCCGGGCAAATAGGCATGGTACACACAAATGGAGGAATCCAAGATGAATGCAAAGCCAAGTTTTATCAACAAAATAAAAGACTGGGCACTATCATCCTGTTACTCCCACAATTTCATTAGAGTGAAGATACAACACACAGTGTCTATGATAAATAGTGTCACCAATTAAAATAATTGCAAATTCAATTAATTAAATTGACAAGTGTAAGTTTGTTCTTAAAGAAACAGTACATCAATGAACAAGTAAATATGTGTATTTCATCACCTAGGGATCACAGTTTGTAATGCTGTGCCTATAAAATATTTTTCAAAATCATTTAATGTTAAAATATCAAATAATATATATTAAGTATTCAACAAAGTTTTAAAAACTTAAAAAATGTTTCTTAAAATGAATTGTTGCTAGAAATCAGTTCTTCCTAAAAAATTTACTGAAAGACAATGTAGTCCAAGATTTTTTGTTGACTTTAGATTTATATATATGTAACACAGTATTTAGAAACATCTAAGCAAAAGTTACATTGAGTAAAATGTGAGAAAAGGGGGGCCGGGTGAAAGCAGTGAAAAACACACTCAAACTCCTTGAATTCCAGACAAACCACTAAACAGAGAAAAAACAATCCTGTTCTACTCAAATGACCACCACCAGACAATCACTTAGCGCTTTCATTCACTTTTAATTTGTGAACTTCTTCAGAAACAAATATGCCCTACCCAAGCTTCCTTTTATATCTAATTAACAATTAAATACAGGAAATGACATAACTTACATTCAAAATCAAAAATTGTGTGTGCAAATTTGCTTATATAATTAAAATATTTACTAAAACACATTGTTAATACATAATGTTAATATAAAATGTACATTCATAAAATGCTTTTTATGCTTAATGTTTGTATTTTAAAAAAAACATTTCAAATTTATAGTCTCATTAAGACCAAGTGCATTGTCTGCACCTAAATACAGCTGCCAAAATGCTTCTTTACACGCTAATGTGTTATTAATATCTCCATTTAAGGGCTCTTTTTCTAATTTTTCTAACACGAATAATTCAAACTTTTTGAAATCTGTACATGTTGTTGCATGTCTAGCTAACGAATTAGTTTTATCTTTCTTTTTGATTGATAAATTATGTTCATAAATTCTTCGCTTTAGGTTTCTTATTGTCTTTCCTATGTAATAACTTTCACAGGACAAACATGTTGCTATATATACCACATGTTCACTGTTACAATTATAATAGTCCTTTGCCCAAAAAGTAATATTGTAATGACTAAGAGTCACAAATGAAGAATTTGTTATGAACCTGCATTGTTTGCAATTTTGACATGCAAAAGTGCCTTTTTTGTTATTTTTTAACATAACTGAGCTAGTAGTAAACTTTATTTCCTGATTCTAACATTGATTTGGTGTTAATAATTTTCTTATAAGTAAATTTCGGTGTTAGTCCCAATCTGGCCACTAGTTCTTTATTTCCCAAAATTACTTTCCAGGTGTTTTCAATGATACGTTTGATGTACCACATTCCATTTACTATTGGAAGTGGAATTGCAATGATATAGTCCTTTTTTGTGCTGTGTGTTGTTTCCAGTATTTATAAACATCTAAGCAAAAGTTACGTTGAGAAAAATGTAAGAAAAGGGGGCCGGGTGAAAATTGTCTTACAACTTTACTGCCCTGTGCTACAAGATGTGTTTCATAGAGACATAATCATTTAACCCAGAGTAGGTAAAGGCATTTAATCTAAATTGCCACAATACTCTGTGTACTGTAATACATTCTCCCAATCCCCACCCCTTGGGTCCATTTCAACCTGCTCTAAAATATCAAATACTAACTTGTCATGGAAAGCTTTAGGTAAAGAATGCTTATACATGGCATTATTGAAATTCTTTGTTTTTATACTGTAAGTGTCCTTGTCTATATGTTTCTTCAAAGTTCTTTCTGTCTTCCCTATATAGAAGCATTTACATTTCTTACAGGTTGCTAAATAAATGATTCCTTTACTACCACAGTTCCCCTTCCTCAAAGTAACATTACTATGAGGTACATTTGTTAAAATAATGTTCTCCCTTTCAAGAATTAAAAACCATTGTCCATTGTAGCCACATATTTTAGTCTCATCACCATTTTTCTTGATTTTGTTTTAGATATTTCCTTTATATATGTATATATATATATATATATATATATATATATATATATATATATATATGTGTGTGTGTGTGTGTGTGTGTGTGTGTGTGTGTGTGTGTGTATGTATGGGAGCCCTTCATTTGTTCGAACTTTCAAATGTTTGAAACTCATATGGCCAACACCATATGAGCGAACATTTGAAAGGCTGACAAATGATAACGGAGATCCCGCTACAGTGCAGGACTGGGAGATTCCCCTTTCCTGGACTGTGGTGTGATCTCAGAGTGAGAATATTTAAGTAGCAGGGGGTGTGGGGGGTGCAGCCCCCCATGTGTTAGGTGGAGGAGTAGGTAAATGGTGCTATTTCAGGATGTCTGTCTTTCAGAATGTTGATCATATGGTGTCAGCCATATGAAAGTCGACATTCTGAATGGTCAACTTTCTGAAGTAGACCCATATACACACACATATATATATATATATATATATATATATATATATATATATATATATATATATATATATACATATATATATATATAGTTCCCCTTTATAATCTCAAAATACTGAAATCTCAAATTTCAGTATCTCTAAACTATAAAGGTGAATGACTCACAATCCCAAAACCCAAAAGCATGAAACACACAATCATGAACATGCATACACCATACACCATACACCACACACCACACACACTATTCTACACATACCACACAAACTATACAACCGTACACTACATGTAAGCAGGGGGCAACCCCCCAGCACCCCCCACATACCCCCTACTTATGTATACAAACTCCGAGATTGCACAAAAAAAAAAAGTCACACCCAGACATTCTACAGTCCCTCGCACACACACACACACACACACACACACACACACACACACACACACACACACACACACACACATACAGAAACACCAACACATCCAACACTCACACTCATACTTCCAACTCCCTACCCTAACCCACATATACAACATGCAAAAACACTCACATGCACTCACTCACCTTAAGTTCCAGACACCATCCCAGCCAAACACTTCACGTAATGTAGCGTAAATTCATAAATGCGGATACCAGATATTTGGATTCGCGCTTATGCACTTTTGCTATTTTGAAGTATTGCCTCTATGGTCCCAAGATACTGAAATTTGAGATTTCAGTATTTCGAGATTATAAAGGGGAACCATATATATCTATATCTATATATATATATATATATATATATATATATATATATATATATATATATACATATATATAATATATATATGTCAAATTACACCCCATTTTAAAAACAAATTTTGGGTCAGTCCCTAAGTCCCCCACTAAGTCTGAATTGAATCTTAACATGCTCCAGTTCTTACTAATAATGTTTTTAATTCCTGATGCAACATAGTTGAACTCTACTGCCATAGCTCTGTGAAAATTCCTGTCCAAATTACTAGGTACAAGCTTAGGGGGATTGCATGCTGCACCCAGCAGGGGCTCATATTTGTTCCCCCATCCAGTAAGTACTTCTTGGGCAGTCTGTGACGCAGTCACCCTGGGGTAAACTCTACTCTTTCAATAAGCAACCCAGATATAAATGAAATTTCCTTCAAAAGGTCATAGTAAAGGGAAGTCATTCTTACAATGCAAACGCATTGCCCCTTCACCAAGCTTTTTTCTGATAGAAAGGATGTGCACTAGTGAAGGGCAAATATGACTTACTAAAGGCAGTCTCTTATGAACCCTAGATTGATGTTTCCTTCAATAATTTCTGTCTTGGTGTCTAAATAATTTATTGCATCCTTATGATAGCTTTTTGTAAATCTCAAAGATGTGGTGGTATTACTTAAGTAGCCCATAAATTCATCTATCATATTATCTGGTCCATCCCATATAATAAAATTTCATCCAAAAATCCAACGTATAACTTGATGAATGACCAAAAAGTTGAGTAAAAAATAGACTTCCTCTCCCAGCCTAGGAGAACTAGATTTGAGAGATTCCCCACTCAAAAAAAATGAAGTTGTTTTCTAGGACTGCTCTAATGAGTTCAGCTAAATGGTTTATATCATGACCCTTCAGTAAATCAAAATCATGGAGGCTATCATAGTAAAAGTCTAAACCTTCTTTCAATGGAATAGAGGAAAATAATTGACCACGTTGACTGTAAGAAAGCCAGCACTGGCAGAAATCAAGTCAGGGAGCAATATCCCCAAGAAATCCCAAGAATCCTTTACCACGTGCATATCCATATGCATAATGAATTTCAAAGATTTGTCAGTGTGGACAGTATGGGGTGTGCTTTTGATCTGCTGGCTGCTACAGCTGGCCTGTAGGGTGGATTATGTTTTGATGAATCTTAGGGATCCCAAAAATGGAAGGGACCATGGGCTTGTCTACCTGTAAAAATTCACACATAATATTTTATTATTTGATATTTTAACATCAAATACATTTAAAGAATGTTTTATAGTCACAGCATTGTAAACTGTGATCCCTAAGTGATGAAATACACCTTTTTATTGTGCATGGATGTATTGCTTCTTTAAGAACAAACTAAAACTTATCAATTGAATTGATTTTGCAATTATTTTAATTGGTGGCACTAAATTATATGGACACTGTGTTGCATCTTCATTCTGATGAAGCCCTGGGAGTAACAGGACAATAGTGCTCAAGTCTTTTATTTTGTTAATAAAACTTGGCTTTGCATTAATCTTGCATTCCTCCAATTGTGTGTACCATGCATCTTTGTCTAGCTACCTGTTTACTGGTTCATGATTCTGCTATTGAGGCACCAGAAGAAGTACCAGGATTCAGCAAAACCAACTGTGAATGCTTTTCTGAAATCAGCCTTTCTGCTTCTTTTGCAAAGGTTTCACTCTTCCTTATTTTTTCTTTTTAGAGAAACAGAATTAAAAACATTCCTTATTAAAAAATCTTTTTTTTTATTTTATTTATGTTATGGAATATAAATCTGTTAACTTCATTACACTTCAAATTAGCCAGTGTTTCTAAGCGGAGAAAAACCATTAAAATGAGGTTAATATTTTCAGATAGAAGATTGATTGATTGACCTATGCTGTTATTCATTAATGTGTGTGTGGTGTGCAAGTGTGTGTGTGTTTGTGTGTGCATGTGTATGTGTGTGTGTGTGTGTGTGTGTGTGTGTGTGTGTGTGTGTGTGTGTGTGTGTGTGTAAAAGAGCGAGAGAGAGTACATGCACACATTGCACATATGCATCCTTGTAATGTAAATATGAACATAATTATTTATTTATTATGTTGTTAAATGGAGGGGCGTAATTTGACAAGACACATTTTCAGAGGGTGCTTGGGAAGAGAAGAACAATAAACTAGCAAGCAAAAATGTTCAAGCACTAGCTAAAAATATAGTGAACATAAGGATGTTTGGTCAAATTACAGTAATACCAAGAACAACAAAAATGTTTACAGAATGAAGACAGTGCTGATCACAATAACAGAATATAGACAACTGACCAAACTAATACAATAACTGTGGACCAGATTCCAAAAGTTGGGTACAGATCTGTGGAGGCTATTGAGCAAGCAATATTTCAAAACATGTGTGGTTCTTGTAAGATGCCAGAAAGAACATCATTACACTACTCTAGAGAGAAGCAACTGGCCACCTGTTGTCACCAGAGGTTACTATTTATTGAATGCGTTTATCTACAAACTACAAAACTCACACTGCTGCCAACACTAAGAAATGTGTTGTCAATCAAAGAAAATGTTTTCACTTGGTAATAACAGCTCATTATGATTAGCTAAGACTTCTATGCAAACTAAATACTACAGGAAATATCTTTATAAAAAATTCCCGTCTACTGCAGAAATTATAAAACAATGTAAAAAACAGTGAAAACCAATGATAGGTTAAGAAAAATGTAAGAGATACCGGCTAACATACTTTAAACATTAAACATTATACGTATATAACACAGAAGGTCTTTGGCTAACGAAGTTCACAGATGACTGCAAACTAGGAGCCATAATCAAAACTCGAAAAGATGGGGACATCCTACAAAAGGGCCTCGCTGAGACAGATGCCTGGTGTCAAAGCCATGGCCTCAAGCTCAATGCCAAAAAGTGCATTGTCATCCCTTTTGGTAAAAACTCAGTACCCATGAACTACCACATAGGTGGCAGTCTACTTAACACCGAAAGTGTGATAAGAGACCTTGGGACACAGGTGGACAGTAGTCTCTCCTTTGATAATCACATCGCCATAGCAGTCATCCTTCTATGTGGCACACCTCATCACAAAATGTTTCTCATCCAGGAAAAAAGAGGTCATTGTGCCCCTCTACTCGTCACTCATTAGACCCATTATAGAGTACAATGCCCCTTTTGGTATGTACCTCACAAGACATCTACAACAACTGGAAAGGCCACAGAAATACCTCACAAAGAGGATTACCGGCCTCAAAGAGATGTCCTATGCAGACTGTCTCAAAAAACTGCAGCTTTACACCGTTGCATATCGCCTACTCAGAGACGATCTCTGCCTAACACACAAAGCTATGTCAAACCCAGAGCTTTTAGGCATGCTCCACTTAAAGAAATCCTAATCCCTATGAGCTACACACTCTAGGTTAATAAACCTTGTCACCACAATAAACAGAACATGCTGGAGGGATAGATTCCTGTCCCAGCGACTTCCCATACTCTGGAACAAACTACCTATCTATATCAAACAAAGCTACTCATTAGCACTCTTCAAGAAAAATATTGATGATTGGATGGGAGATAGGAAATTCACCCCGGGGATCACTTCTGTGGCTCTGCTCGACAGTGGCACAGGAAAATAATTTTCTTGGGTGGCGAAAGCCAGGGTACATTTGGCTAGGCTTATATAGGCCCTAGGCCCAATAGCCTAGTACCTACCTATGAACCTATATATATATATATATATATATATATATATATATATATATATATATATAGGTTCATAGGTAGGTACTATGTAAGCCTAACCAACAAGGTTCTCTGGCTTACGCCACACAAGAAAGTTATTTTCCTGTGCCACTGTCGAGCAGAGACACAGAAATGATCCCTGGGGTGTATTTCCCATTTCCCATCCACTCATCAAGATTTTTCTTGAAGAGTGCTATTGAAGAAGTTTGCTTGACATAGATGGGTAGCCTGTTCCAGAGAATGGGAAGTCTTTGGGACAGGAATCTACCCATCCAGCATGTTCTGTTTATTGTGGTGACAAGGTTTAGGTCCCTAGAGCGTTTAGCTCAGAGGGATTGGGATTTCTTTAGGTGTAGCATGTCCAACAGCTCTGGGTTTGACATAGCTTTGTATGTTAGGCAAAGATCACCTCGGAGTAGGCGATATACTATGGAGAAAAGCTGGAAGTTGTTTGAGGCAGTCAGTGTAGGGCATTTGTTTAGGCCAATAATCCTCTTTGTGAGGTACTTCTGTGGCCTTTCCAGCTGCTGCAGATGTCTTGTAAGGTACATTCCAAAATGGGCGTTGTACTCTATAATGGGTCTAATGAGTGTCGAGTAGAGGGGAACAATGACCTCTTTTTTCCAGGATGAGAATACTTTTATGAAGAGGTGTGCCACATAGAAGGACTTTCTGACTACTGTGGAGATGTGACTATCAAAGGAATGACTGCTGTCCACCTGGGTCCCAAGACCTCTTATCACACATTCGGTGTTAAGTAGATTGCTGCCTGTGTGGTAGTTCATGGGCACAGAGTTTTTACCAAAGGGGATGACACTGCACTTTTTGGCATTGAACGTGAGGCCATGGCTCTGACACCAGGCATCTGTTTCAGCGAGGCCCTTCTGTAGGATGTCCACATCAGTTGGGGACTTGACTATGGCTCCTAGTTTGCAGTCGTCTGCGACCTTCATTAGCCAGAGGCTTTCTGTGTTATCCTGTACTTCAGAGAAATAGATACAAAACAGGAGAAGTCCCAGGATGTAACCCTTTGGTACTCCACTTGTTGCTGCTTTGAGGTCCGATTTGTAGTCTGTAACTTTTACATTATGGGTTCTGTCAGTGAGCCAGTTAGCAACCCATCTTGTAACATAGGGATTTATACCTAGTTTAGTGAGTTTAGCAATAATTTCTGAATGGGGGATGGTGTCGAAAGCCTTGGCGAGGTCAAGATAGGCTGTGTGAACCACCTTACCCTCATCTACAGCTTTGGTGACTGCCTCAAAGAAGTCAATCAGGTTCAGGAGGCATGATCTGCCTTTCACAAACCCAAACTGGGTGGGATCCAGAGGTTGGAGGTTACCAATGTCTTTGTTTATGAGTTCCATGATGATATGTTCCATGACCTTGCAGACGAGGCTCATCAGGCTAATAGTCTATAGTTCCCAGGATCAGTGGTGGCTCCCCCTTTGTGGAGTGGGATAACTGTTGCTGTGTGCCATTCAGTGGGCACAAAGCCTGATGTGAGGCTGTTATCGAACATGGTGCTTAAGTGGGGAGCAAGTTCATTCTGAAGTTTGTGTAAAATGCAGACTGGGATGGTGTCCGGTCCCATGGATGCTGTGTTTTTGGCTTTAGAGAGTACAGCTTTTACCTGCGTAGTTGTGATCACAGGGACTCTGCATTCTTCCTGTATAGATATGGGCCCTTTAGGGGGTAAGGGGGGTGTAAAGTTAGCACTGAATCTGCCAGGATGTTGGCAATATCAGTTGGTTCTATAATGTTCATGCCTTTGTGCTGTAACTCAGAGCAGATCTGGGTGTTTCCATCAAGATTCTTGACATAGCTATAGAATGCTTTGTGGTTGTCCTTAGAATTAGTGGCGATTTTGTTTTCGTAGCTAGCTTTGGAGGATCTTATAAGGAATCTCAGCTTCTTACTGAGGCTGACCAGATTGCTCCTCCACTCATGGGATTTTACTCTCTTTTGCAACAGTTTCTTCCATCTGTTGTACAGTTTTTTTATGGCAGCGGACCACCAGATTGGCTTCCTTTTTTTTGGAGGATAGCATCTTGGTTCTGTTTGGGATAGCATGATCCATGCACTCTTGTAAGTGCTTATAGAGTGCATTTGTGTAGGATTCAGCAGTTGTAACTGTATTGTCCATCTGCATGGGTGTCATGAAGTTTACCACTTCAGTCTTAAGAAGCATGAAGTTGGTTTTGGAGAAATTTTTTACTGTGGTTTCCTTAATGGAGGGCGGGGACGGGATTTGGATATCAAGGGTGATTAGCTTATGGTCAGATCAGACCAGCGAGGAGTTGACTGCAGGTATGGAACACAGGTCGCTCATGTTAGTACATATTTTTATATATATATATATATATATATATATATATATATATATATATATATATATGTATGGTACACACACACACACACACACACACACACACACACACACACACACACACACACATATATATATATATGTGTGTGTGTGTGTGTGTGTGTGTGTGTGTGTGTGTGTGTGTGTGTATGGTGCATATATATATATATATATATATACATATATATATATATATATATATATATATATATATATATATATATATATATATATATATATATATATATATATAGGTTCATAGGTTCATAGGTAGGTACTAGGCTATTGGCCCTAGGGCCCATACAAGCCTAGCCAAAAAATGTACCCTGGCTTTCGCCACCCAAGAAAATTATTTTCCTGTACCCCTGTTGAGCAGAGCCACAGAAGTGATCCCCGGGGTGAATTTCCCATTTCCCATCCAATCATCAAGATTTTTCTTGAAGAGTGCAAATGAGGAGCTCTGTTTGACATAGATAGGTAGTCTGTTCCAGAGTATGGGAAGACTCTGGGACAGGAATCTATCCCTCCAGCATGTTCTGTTTATTGTGGTGACAAGGTTAAGGTCCCTAGAGTGTGTAGCTCAGAGGGATTGGGATTTCTTTAAGTGGAGCATGTCCAACAGCTCTGGGTTTGACATAGCTTTGTATGTTAGGCAGCGATCGCCCCTGAGTAGGTGATATGCGATGACGTAAAGCTGTAGTTTTTTGAGATGGTCTGCACAGGGCATCTGTTTGAGGCCAGTAATCCTCTTTGTGAGGTATTTCTGTGGTCTTTCCAGTTGTTGTAGATGTCTTGTGAGGTACATACCAAAATGGCTGTTGTACTCTATAATGGGTCTAATGAGTGATGAGTACAGGGGAACAATGACCTTTTTTTTTCTGGTTGAGAATCCTTTTGTGATGAGATGAGCCACGTAGAAGGATTTGCTGACCGCTGTGGCGATGTGATTATCAAAGGAGAGACTACTGTCCACCTGTGTCCCAAGGTCTCCTATCATATTTTCGGCATTAAGTAGACTATCAGCTATGTGGTAGTTCATGGGTACAGATTTTTTACCAAAGGGGATAACAATACACTTTTTGGCATTTTATATATAAAAACATGCGCTTTCAAACAAAATCTGTGCTAGTCCTATCTGATACAAATGTTCTTTTCATACTTAACAGAATCTCATAAATCCCATGCTTTATGCATACAGTTTTCTGTATATTCTTACTGCCTGCTTCTCATTTGGGTAATTGTAGCCTTCAGACATACTATGTGACTTTATCATGTGATATTTAACAGAAATGCAGACAGGATGTCAGAATTAATTCTGTGAGTTCATCTTATCAGTGGCTACTAATTATTGTGCTATATGTATCCTGTGTAGATTATAAGATTTGTGTATTATATGAGTGAGCTGTAAATAGAATGTGCAAATCTGTTACTGTGATGTTCATCTCAAGCTCATATAATGTCTATGATCTTTACTTTTCATATTTATGTTTGTCGAAACTACATTAATTAATTCTGCATGTGCCCTGTACTGTTCTCAGACTGTTTCATTAATCCATATGTACTTATCTTGTTGTACTGATTGTAGTTATCATGCCCACTGGACTTTTGCCTTGATTGAAAATGGTCTTCTGACCAGCTCATCAATCCAGTGAACAAAAGTAAATAAACAGAAAAATAAATAAGAACATCAAGGCAATTACTCCTATAAATGTGGAGCAGAAACATTTGGAACCTGAATGATTTTATACAAGAAATACAAGTGGAGCATTTGCAGCTTCAAAAGGATGTGGTAGAGGCAACAATAGCTGCAGATTCTCAAATTAACATGCTTGTACTTGCACTCTAATTCCAAAGCAGAATGAACATGATATTATCAGATTTCAGCTTATTTTACTATGAGCTAACACTGGCAGAAAAACAACTTTTTTTGGAGTGTTTCACAAGTGTGTATTGTACACAAACATGGTGGAGATTTAAATTGATCTACTCAAATTTGTCAGAAAGATACACCTCTGTAATTTTAAACTGGATAGCACACTATTTTGTTAATGTTAATTCAAGCAATAGTATAAAAAATACATATGATTAATTTTAATGAAAGTGAGAATGAAGAAGTTTTATTGATTCTACAACAATGTTCAGATATGAAAATTATATGAATAGCAAAGAAAATCACTTTAGAGCATACAACACTACCTAAATAAATATTTAAAGCAAAAAGTGATTTATGCCACCTTTCAAACATCTGTAGACAATTTTTTTTCCAGCCCATTCATTTTCAGAGGCAGAGGCTGTACTTGCACCATAGAGAGCTGTCATTCAGGCAGCTATGGAAGAGCTTTCACATCTGCTGTTGCTTGATCTTCCATCCATCTAAAGTGGAAGACCATCTTTACCCTATGACCAGATATTCTAGCTTCATTCCTCCTCTACAGTCAGCGCTGCACATATCAGAACAGGCCCTAGTCATTCTTAGGTGGGTAAACTACTCAGTACCACATGACCAAAGATTCTAGATTCATCCTTCCTCTACAGATCAGGGCTGTACATATTTCAGAAGAGACCCTAGTCATTCTTAGAGTGGGTAAACTACTCAGTGCCAATCCCACCTTGTAACCTTCCATTAATGAGAACATTGCCTTGGAAGGTATTTTTAAGGACATAACCCTATTCCTGATATCTGACATGAGCACCAACAACAATGCAGGATGCAGATGCTACCACATGTACATCCCAAAGACTAACATCCTTGGCTTGTGAGCAGCAAGCCCATATCCTGCTGGTATTAGCCTTTCATGTAATGCAAGTCTTTGTTTCTATAATAGCAATTTGGCCACATGAAAACCACAACTGCCTCCTGCCACCCTCCAGGATGGGTGAACTGTAGGCCACTCATTTCCCATCCTCCTCTGCCTAGTATATCAGCTCATGAACAGCTATTCAGCCTTCTGACATCTGGGTCACTATCAGGGACTTATCTCTGTGTGACAGAGAACTGGTTACATCTAGCCATAAGTGTTTTTTTAAGTTGTTTTGCAAGCTGTGTATAATGTACAAAAGAAATGTATAAAATGACATAAGCATAATGACATGTGTCCACTGAGTAATGTTTACATTTACAGCAACTGAAGACAGAACTCTGCAGTTATTAAGTTTAATCATAACAGTGCAAATATGAGGTTATCGGATAAAAAAATGCATTTAGAATGTGCATGAAAAATGGGAATCAAGAGGGATATCTGTTTTCCCACAAATACATTAGAACAATTTGGGGATGAATTTAAGTAGTTACTAAACAGATTACTACTAAAAATCCAAAAATAACTGATTTTTACAGAATTCTGAGACTCCATTAACATTTGAATGACATCCCTTAGGAAAGTGTAAATATCACTATTACAAAGATTTTACTCAGCCATTACACATGTCATTAAATATTTTTCCATAAATTCAACAATTAAAAAAAATCATTTATTAAGGCTAGCCTGGATTTAACTTAACAGCTCGGGTATGCTGACTGGCAAGGAAACTACTCCTGGTTGAATTGTGATATTAAAAACTCTATAGTAGCATAAGATATATCAATGGAATAAGGGCATTCATTTCTGTCATAGGAGATTTTCCACACACAAATTATATGTTAGAATTTATTACGTTTGCTTTAATACATAATTATTTTTTATAAGAAAATATTATATGCAGATAATAGGCACTCTGATAAGGCAGTAGTTGCCTCTCCCACTCTAACAAGTTTATTGTGTATTTGGAATAATATATATATATATATACCTGAAAAAGGCACAGTTTCTCAATAATGGATGTTTTCTACTTTACTGATGATTTGATTTTTATCATAAAGGAAGATATTTCAGTTAATGATTTTCCACTTTGTCATATAGTAGCACATTTGCACATTTTGGTACAGAATTTATCTTTTAAAATGTTGTAGTACACAATACACTTTTTTTCCTCATATTTTTTTTATTGATTTTCAATAGTATAAATGCAATTTTTAAAAAGAAAAAAACAACGTAATATCAAATTTTAACAAAAACTATATACAAGGTTCAAAATAGATACCAAATCTTCAATAACATTACATTTTATCTAATAGTTTTTTAAGCTTTATCCAGGCAATTTATTTATGAGTCATGTTTGTGGAGTGTAACATAGCTGTTTGTAATTCCCTACTACAAATAATCTTAGTAAAATATATACATTCCTTGAATGAGAGGTTATTTTTACATTTCCAATTTCTAGTAATAGTTTTTCTTGCTATAGCAAGTAGAGTCCAAAAGAGGTTCATTTGATTCAGTGGGACATACCTTGGCATTGGTGCATTAAAAAGTATCATAGAATCAGAGATCTCACATCTGTACGACCACAAAGCTTTAATAAAATTTTTAAACTCCATCCAAAATGTGGTTATTGTTCTGCATTCTAAAAACATATGGGCCCAGTCGGCATCTATTAGCTCCTCACCTCTCCAAAATCTATTAAAATATTTCTTGTTTATTCTAGAGGCTTTTTTTGGTGTAATAAAACTTCTATGAATGAATTTCCATGTAAAAATTTTCCAATATGTGGAAGAAGAAGTATGGTAAACAGATCTGAGAATTAAAGTTTTATCATTTATATGTATTTGGGAGTTATTTAAATTGTTGATATCTTTCCATAAATTGTCGTCTAATATTATTAGATCTGATCTAAGAATGTTGTAAAATCTTGACAATGAGATACCATTATTATAGCCTATATTGGTGAAGTCAAAGAGGATGGATATTTTTTGGGTGAGGTCTGTTATAGCAGGAAAATGATGTCTTTTAAATTCCGTTAAAATAAATTCTCTGAAGATTTGAATATTTAACCAGTTATTTTGCTAGATATTATACCTGGCTAAAAGGTAGGTAGTATCATGAATATTATTAGTTCCTAAAAACTGATGCCAGAATAATAACCCATTTTCTTCCATAGTTTTTATTTTCATCATGTTAAAGGAATCAAAGCATCCCTTGGTTAAGATTATTAGAAACATTAGAATGGACAAATTGTTGTTCAAAAGATTCTTATTCATTACTTTTTTAAAATTTTGCAAGATATATTTAATTATATGAATAAGATGTGATTTTTCCTGCTCATTGTTGAAGAAGAATTCTTTAATAACTATAAATAGCTTAATATTTTCAGAACAATATATATTTTTGAAAAACTTGTCAAATTTAGTTAATAGTATTGTTTTGTGTAAATTTTTCCAATTTGAATGGTATTTTGGACTTAACCACAGACTTGTTATATTAAGAATAAGGTCATCAGCATAAAGCTCAAAATTTGGAAACACAATCCCTCCTTCAATCCAGTTTTTATAGTGCCAATCATATTTAATCCTTGGTTTTCGCCACAGGAATTTAATCAATATAGTATTTATGTGTTTAAGTTGTTTTCTAGAAGGAGGAGCCAATAATGTTTGAAGATAAAAAAGAGTTTTTGGTAATAGAATCATTTTTATCAGAGATAATCTTTCTTCCATAGTAAAGAACATTTTCTTCCATCTATTAATGTATTCTGTGATTTTATTTAATAAAATTTTATATTTATAGTGTCTTTCCATTTAGACAGAATATGAACCCCTAGATATTTCAATTTATCATTGGTCCAGTTAAAGTTATTGTAATTAGATAGAGTGTTATTCAATTTTTTATTGATAAGAATAGTTTCTGTTTTGTTTTGGTTAAATCTAAGGTTTGAGATTTCCTCAAGGAGTTTTAATAATCTGATAATGTGGTCAATAGATTAATCAATATTTCCAATAGTTAATAAGATATCATCTGCAAAGAGTAAAATTTTAGAAGAATAGTTCTCATTAACATCAAAACTTTTTATGTTTATATTGTTTCTTATAAAATTAGCAAATGGTTCTATTGCTAATGCAAATAGTAGTGGGGATAAAGGGCAACCTTGTCCAGTGCCTTTTAGAATTTGAAGTGGGCCAGATAAAAAAGCACCGATTTTAATATATGCTATAGAACCTTCATATTTTTTTAACAAATTTAAGATTTCCGAGGAGAGATTATATTCTTTTAATACCATAAATATGTCCAGTTAATAGAATCAAATGCCTTATCTAGATCTAGACTGATGAGTGATAATTCTTTTTTTTATTTGCAAAATCTATTAAAGTTAAAAGTCTAATAGTATTATCCTGAACTTTTCTGTTCAGTATAAAACCTGTTTGATCGTTGTTTATTAAAGTCGACATCATTTGATTCAATCTGTTTGCTAAAATAGACGTAAATATTTTATAATCTATATTTAATACGGAAATAGGACGATATGATGAAACAAATTTGGAGTCCTTATCTTGTTTTAGAATGGGAGAAATTAGCGAATATTTCCAAGAAGGACAAAGTTTGTCACTTATTCAAAATTCCTCAAGTGCTTTCATTAATATCTTCAAAGCGGAATCAGGGAAAACTTTATATAATTCACCTATTATGCCATCAAGACCAGGGGCTTTATTATTTTTTAAGATTTTGTATTCTTTCTTTAACCTCTATTAATGATATTGATTTAAGTAATCTATTATTTTGTTTCTTAGAAAGTTTATTATTTATATTGTTTTTTAGAAATTCTATTTTTGAACTATTATTAGTAAAGTTTAAGTTTGCTTTATTCATTGTTTCATGATATGAACGAAAAATCTCTAAAATATCTTTTAGATCTGAAGAAGGTTTTGAATTGTGCTTAGATGTGTCTAATATTTCAATTATGTGTTTACTCTTGTGAAAACTTTTCGTTTTGGCTGTTAATCTATGCATATGTTTTGGATTAGATGAATACGATTGTAATTTTAACCTCTCTAAATTAATTGCTACTTTATGACTAAGAATTCCTAAATATTCGAGATTTAGTTGTTTTAATTCCAGATTCGAGCCCAATTCTTTGGGGTGTAAGTTCCTTTTTAAAGTGTCAATTTTCAATTGTAGATTTAATAATTCTTTGTCCCATTCTTTCCTTTTATGTAAATACTAGTTTTTTATTTTCCCATATATATAAGATTTGAAAGAGTCCCAAATAAACATTATATTTGTGTTATTATTATTATTAAGTTCAATATGATAGTTTACTTCCTTTATAAACCATTCTTTGAATCATTTTATCTTAATAATATAGGCTGGTAGTCTCTGCCAATGAATAAGATCATTTAGTTTAATTTTAATTTTAAATAGTATGGCATTGTGGTCTGACAGAGGGCATGATGTAATCAGTACATCTTGAGTCTTAGATAATAGCTGTCAGATATAAACACTTTATCAATAGTCGTCTGTGTACCATATATATAAGAAAAGTGAGTAAAATTGAGAGACATCTGCTCTTTGATCATGTATATGTCTTTTAGGTTATGAAATGAGACAAAATCTATCAATTATTTGGCTGATGCAGGTATCTTAATATTGCTGGCATTAGTGGTATCTTTAGATGATAGAATACAATTAAAATCACCTGCCAGAATGATATCTCCTTTAGAATTTATTATTTCCAAATATTTGTTTGCAGATTTAGCACCAATACCAGGTAGCCAGTAGATATTTGCTAAAGTAAAATATTTCTTATTCAATTCCAATACTACTAGACACAACATACCATTTTTATCAGAGAAACTGTTAATTATTTTAGGCATTGGTAATGTATTTTTCCACAAAATCATGGTTCCTCTTCTCTTTGTTTGGAAAACATTTTTTCTAGATCTTTCTGAATAATGTGTGTTTCTTGCAAAAATATAATGTCAGCTTTATTAGATGCTAGGTATTTGAGTAACCTTCCTCTTTTAATAGGGTTATTAAGACCATTTGTATTCAGAGACAGACATTTAAAACCAGACATTGATTACTTTAAGCTTTTGATGGATAAATACTATTCTGGACTTAATTAACAAGTAATGTTCAGAGAAGATGAAAATATAACTATATACAAAACTAACCATGGAACATCTAGTTCCTGGATTGATGAAGAAGTAATCAATACCACCCTCTATCATCCTTAGTGCTCAAGACTATCGTTCTCTAATGCTACTACCTAATATTTTATTGAATTAACAAACTATAACCTATTCATTCTCCAGGATGTATAGGTATTACTATGTAGGAGATATTGTGGAAAAACATATATTACCAGAAATAGTGTAATTTTCAAAATTTTTAAGAACAGTGTCTTTAAACTTGTATCATGACATAGTATATCATATTCATTTATGTCTATTCTATACTAATACAGATCTGAATTTAGTATACTACATTAGATCAAAACCTACTTAACCAGGAATTCAGTAAAGAAGTTTATGTATAAAAATAAGAAAATTTATCATATAACAAAACATTCCAGTATGAACTTCTCTGTGAAATCACAACAGTGTTAATATTTACTATAGAATCAGCATATTAATATATAGCCTATTATTTTCCTTTTATATAAGATATAATATTACCAGTTTTTTTCTTTTTTTTTCCCTTCTTCCCCTAAAAAAACATATCTGATTAACCTTAAATAATTCCTTAAGGTATTAACGATATTTAAAATAAAGAGGTACTAATGAGAATTTTTTACATGAGAAGAAAATATTTTAGTTGCACAAATATTTTGCAGGTATATAGATCTGTGTAATCATCAAAAACATTAGCTTTTCTTTCCAAAGATGTGAGTCTAAAGAAACTATGTAGTATAGCTTGATTTTGATAAAAATATATAATGAAGTCACAGCTTTTAACCTTCAAAGACACTTCAGTTTTAGAGGTTATAGTAATAATGTGTTCCCTTAAGTTGTCCTTTTTAACAAAATACATTAACAAATTTTACTAATATTTTTTCAGTTAGAGTGGCAGTGGTTAACATGCAATATATCTTTTGCTAGAAAATGTAGTCTACTGACAGTAAAACATTCAATATTTTATGAATATTAGTGAAAATGTCAGATTGTAGTATGCACTTATGTAGCTGGAGGTGGATTAAGTAGATCCCAATTTCACCATTACTATAAATCCAACATAATGCAAACTATTAATTATAAAAGCAGTTAAAAAGTAAAGGCTACCTTTGGAAATAACAACTGTCCTCATGTCCTGATGAAAGTAGTAACTATAAGTCAAGAGTAGCCATCCCCACTCTGCACCACCCCCTAACAGTCTTCTACTACTATCACTGAGTAGTGAAGCAAAAGCATCACTTCAGTAACAACTAAGATCGTTCTCTAAGCAGAACTGTCTCCTTTTCTTTGGATACGGAATTTTGCCTGCCCCAATATATTATTTCACCCTTTTATAACAGAATTTTTATTTATTGTAATGGTCTGTCTGCAGCTTTGGCTTCCCCATTCCAGCAGTATTGCCATCAACCAACAACTCATATAATCAATAAGATTGGGGACGAAGATATCAAGATGAAAGCACAGAAAATACATAGCTGCCCCAAAATCTACTTTAAAAATAATAAAAACACATTAACCCCCAATAGATAATGTATTTTAGTGACTTTATAACCATTGCATATGCCGCTTTCTGCTCTGCTAACCAAAAAGGATCAGATGACCTAGTCTATGTTTTCACTGTATCTGTTAGCTACAGCTGCCAACTAATGATCAAGTGTAAACTACTTTGTAAAGCACGTCATCAGAGAATTTATTATAAAGGGAACAACATAGGCATCAACATTGGTTTAATAAAAAGGACCTTTATATATGTTTATGTTTTTTATATATTTTTCTTTATCGCTCTTGGTATGTGATAAAGCATTCAGTTGTTCCGTTTTCTTTTTCTTTTTTTCATGTGAAGATTTCTGGTAACGTGAATACGTAACCAAAGTTCATATGACAAAAGAGACTTCGAGAGAGTACATGCATAAGTTTCTTGTATTACAAAGAAGATCTCTCCAAGAAGTCTCGAGGCAACAGCCTTCTTTATTTTTTTCCTTTCCTTCTCCTTTAACATTTGAATTTTGGCGGTTAGAAGCTCGCACTAGGGAATCTGCAGCAAGCTATGATAACTGTTCACGAGATACTCATGATGTGCATTTTGTGAGAGAAAAGAAAAACAGAATATGTTACTCAAAAAGCATGTATATGAAGTACAATAAAAAAAACAAATTTTGCCCCATTTTATATAGATATAAAAATCTCTGTAACTATCAGTTTTACTGGCCAATGTATCCAATATCAAGCACACAAACCCTCCTGTCCCTGCAATACACACTCCACCAGCTTTCATCAGAAAATACCTCTCTTTTTCCCTCTCCATCAGCAGATGGACCCACAAACCACATTTAGTAAAGACACAAACCTCTCTAGTGTATGAGAATGTATTTTTACATGTCATGACGGATTCTTAGAAAGAAAACAATCTTCTCTATTATGATAAAGAACAATTTCCAATACCTTTTAAACTATTTAGAACAAGTCACATTAAGTTATATCCATTAGATCTAAAAGGGCCCAAGCATAACATGACATTTAACTGATGCAAAAAAAGGGCACTGAGATGGGGAGCTTTCATTTCACTTATCAGAGAGATCTGTATCATCGGAATCTAATACACATATACATACAGTATCTGGTATTAAGGAGGTTCTTGTTTTAACCAATATTTCTATGGTATTGCTACATTGCCCCTATGTAGTTGTCAACTAATAATACACTCTGTCAAGGGAAGATTTAGAATTTTAACATCTATGTTTAACATTCTAGCGTATTTGTGTTAAAGGCTTTTAAATAGAAAATAAATTTAAAAATAAATAAATAAATAAGCATACTTAATAAATATTAAATGATTTTTACCTTAACATGTATGTTTTTCCCAGAAGTTGGTGATTTATAGCACAAACATTTTGGGATTTGAAGGGATTGTGGAACAGCTTCATTTGTATTATTTACCCTTAAGGTTCTTGCTTGTTTTATCAATCGATAACATTTTTCCATTTGTTGCCTGCCTTTTTAAACTAGGTAATGAGATGTCCATATCTTCAGTATTTTCCAAAATCTTATTCTTTTTCACATATTCAGAGGCATCATCAAGATTATTAAATATTTTTATTCCTTCAGATAGATGTATTTTAATTCTGGCAGGAAAAATGATTTTTGCTTTAATTTCAGCTTTCTTCAGATTTTTAATGAGAGGAATGCAGGCTTTTCTTTTAGTTATTATAGTAGAGGTATAGTCATTGTCAAATCTTATGTTTCGACCATTAAGTTGTATAGGATTACCTGCCCACGCTGTTCTCAGGATTAAGTCCTTGTCTTGAGATGATAAAAATTTTACAATAATGGATCTTGAAGCATTTGGATTTTTTGACACAGACATATTTGACAATGACCTGTGAGCTCTCTCTATCCCAAAAGAGAGAGATTCAGGTAGGTTTAGTGTCTTAGGCAACCAGTCATTCAAGAACTGTATTGTGTTATTTCCTTCCATATGCCGTATATTCTAATATTATTTCTTCGTGACCTTGATTCTAGGTCCTCCACTTTATCTGAAAGTGCAGTGTTTTGCTTTAGTAAGAAGTCAATCTGGTTATCATCTTCATGTTGTCTTCCGTCTATTTCATTAAGAGATTCTTCAATTTCTGTTATCTGGTCTGTGTGTCTTGTAATTATTTCCTTGAATTCTTCAATCTGCTTTCTATTTTCTTTCTTCATGTTTTCCATGATTTTTTCTAAATTGTCCATTTTCATGGAAAGATCTTGAATACTAGATATTATTGTTTGTAATTCTTTCTTCATGGAAGTTTACTGGAGAGAGGCTTTTGAATGACTCATGGCTGAGAGAGTCTGTTATATTCAGCTGCTGTACTTCTGACAGGATGTAATTCACTTTATATTCACCAAAATTGAAATATTTGTAGAAAAAAATAATCCACTGTATCTAAATATATAGGTGAAAGAAAACTTAGATGTTTTTAAAATAATATTAAGAAAATTTCCTGTCAGAGAAATTTCTATTAAGCAGAGCATCAAAAAAGTGCTGTTATCTCTCTGACATCTTGGCCACACCCCCCCCCCCACAATACACTTTTGAGCATAATAGTGTTCATTGAAAATGATAAAGTTTGTCATGGATATAAAGGAAAAAGAAAGAGCAGTTTATTATGTTTTGGATGTTGAAAGTGACCCTTTAAAATGAGCTCTTTCTCATGTAATCACTTCTTGAGGGTAAACACTTTGTTACGAAGAAACTGACTTTGTCAACTAATCAGACTTTATCTGTAATAGCTGTGATTGAGAAACATTTTTGTGTCATGGATCCAGATTTTGCATGAAATGTGGCCCCAAGTAGGGTTGGGTGGATTTAGAGACACACTGAGCATGAACGTGGAAACCCAAGACATTCTGCAGCCTGTTTAATATAATATATAATGGCATAGACAACCATGGATGAAAATGAGGGTAAATAACATATTGGAGCAATTCAAAAACATGTATTTTGTGCCAAGAGATGCCAATTCTAGAGTCACTGACTACAGCTAAATTGTGTAGTTATGAGAGACAGTCCACAAGAGCCTGTACAGTGTAACTACTGTGGATGTTCTTCCCTTTACTCCACTCTCTACATTGATATAATTACTAGATAACAACCTAGCTCTCACCGAGTGCTAGAAAATAATAATGTTGACAGATATTAATTTAGACTTCATTACCCCATTAAACTCACAGCTTCATTAGCTCATATCATCATGTAATTCAATCTAACTTGTAAAGGAAGACACTAGACTGAGTACCAGAACCAAAAAATAAATAATCTGTACCTTACAAATATGTCTGAGAAGATGAAATCCCTTAGTATTCTGACACAACCCTATATTTCTCTCCTCATTTCCTAATATTGATCAACTCCACCAAAATTTATAATATCTAGAAACATCCCTGCATCTGTAGAAGATTCTTTGCTATCAGAGTTTAGTAACATTGATTGATCCTCATGCTCCAGCACCTCTAGCCCAGACACCACAATTTCGTTATTTCTTGATGTGTTGATCCACATACAGAATAGACTCTTTTCCCTAAAAGATAGAAGGGTATGAGGTTTTAAAGCCCCACAGCTAACTGTTGATCTTGTCCAAAAATAAAACAAGAGAAGAGGCCTGGAAGGACCAGAAAAACAATCCCAGTAACATGAGAGAGCATACATACTACAAAACATGAAGACATATGAAAAGAAACAACACAAGTAACTTACCTGGGTCACCAAAATGGCAACACAAAAAGAAATAGCTACTCAAAAATATTCTCCAGAAAAACTGAAAATAGTATGCCATACCCAGTAATTCTCAACTCCATCAGGCAAAATATTTGGACTTACCAAACTCTCTTCAAATCTACAAGCTCTCCATTCACTCAAGAACCATGGCAGCAAATGTACAGCTATCCATCATTTTATTTCAAAGAGGTTACCAAGAAGCAAGACTTTGAATTCCTTACTAAGCTAAACACTCACTGTGACATCCAACTAATTCCTCTTACTCTATTCCCCATGAGGAGGAGAATTACATGTTGGCCTACTATCCTACATTTTTACGCTATCTTTCACCAAACAAAAATAGTACTACAAATGTTTAGGTGTGCCATGGTTCTTTCCTTGCCCAAGGCCTCAGTCTCTAAAACAACAGCAGACATCTTATTGCAAAATTAGATATCTTGGAAAAAGGTTTTAATACCTTTAATGAGATATTAAAATGCATTAATAAGTAAGTATATATAATTTTAGTAGTGTAATAATAGAAAAGGAACATTTTTCTCTGTTTTCCAAGGGTTTGAAGTTCATACCTAATAATAATGGAGATATGGCTAAAAGCCTTTTGGATATAAAACTTTTTTTGAGAAAAGTGAATTTTAAGGTGATGTGGCCATGTGTAAATAATACAAGGAATGGGGGAGATGGTGAGGTTTTGAAGAGAAAAAGTATATATAACCCACCACTACACCCACAGATAAAAAATTTAGAAAAAGTGGTTGAAAAAGAAATAAGAGAGATGTGTAATTCAAAAAAATCTTGCGATAATTTAACCAAGAAAGAAAGGGATTTATTATATGAGATCAGGAATAATAAAGAAATAAGAATAATGAAGCCCGACAAGGGTGGGGGTATCATATTGATGGACTGTATTCTTTATGATAGCAAAATGTATACACATTTATGGGATGAGAATAGATATAGGATTGTGTCTAGAAATGAGATCAACATAGCCTATCATAGAATAGATACGGCCTTACATGATATGGAACAAGAAGGACTAATAAGTCCTAGTAGTTATGGGTTTTTAAAGGTGGATAAACCAAAGGTCCCGGCTATCTTTGGGATACCAAAAATCCACAAAAACCCTATGGACCCCCCATTGAGACCCATAGTGTCAGCCGAAGGCTCTAAAACAGAGACCTTGGCTAAATATGTGGATAAGAAGTTAAAGCCTATATGGATGGAAAGACCCAACATCTTAAAGGATTCATGGGAGCTATTAAAGGATTTAAATAATTGTGAATGGCAAGATAATATCTTGTTTTTAACCATCGATATAGTGGATTTATTTTCCTCCATACCCCACGGGGAAGGAAAAATTATATTGGAGGAAATAGTGTTTGATTATGGACATATGGGCCAGAATGACAAGTTAGCATGTCTGTGGCTTATGGATTTGGTCTTAAATAATAATTTTATTTACTTTAAAGGTGAATTCTTCCAGCAGATCCAAGGGGTAGCTATGGGGGCAGCTTGTTCCCCCACTTATGCTAATCTCATCCTAGCATTTTGGGAAGAAAAATACGTCCTTAACTCCATTTATAATGAATGTTGGACTATGTATAGGAGATTTTTGGACGATATAGTTATCATCTGGACTGCTGGAAGGGATAAATTATCTGAATTTATGGAATATTTAAATTCTACCACTAGTTTCCTACGATTTACACATCATGTGTCAGAATATAGTTTAATATATCTAGATATTGAATTTTACAAAGGGGAAGGACATTATGAATCCAAAGTATATAGGAAACCTACGTATTGTAACTCTTTCCTACACTATACTAGTGCACACCCGAAACATTGTAAGAAAAGTATTGTTAAAGGACAATTCGTAAGGGGTAGCCGCATGACAAGTCTAGAACAGGATTTTAAAGTTGAATGTGACTTTTTAGAAAAAATGTTTTGGGAGAGAGGCTACCCCAAAGATTTTGTTGAAAAAATAAAAATAGAGGTGAAGGAAGGAAGGAAAGGTAGGTTTCAACCTATATACAAAAGAAAAGAATGTGGAGTTACAAGTAATCCCACCATTGATACTAGACAAAGTAACATCTATAGTAATAGTCCTGATGTTTATTCCCAAGTATTAGTATTAGAATATAACAATATAAATAGTGGAATAAGCAAAATATTTTTTAAAGAATGGGATAAATTTGTGACATTTTCAGATATAGAAAACATATCAAGTATTCCTAAGAAAATAATCTATAGAAATTCAAGGAATATGGGCAACATTTTGGAAAACAAGAAAAAGGTTACTAATAAAAATAATAAGAAGGGCACGTATAAGTGCGGTCACTGTGCCCAGTGTAGCTATATATCCAATGAGGAAGGATACTATATTCAAAGCAGAAATAGAAAGGTATATAGTACAGGATATTTTAATTGTGACACAAGAGGCATAGTATACCTTGCATATTGTGAGAAATGTGGCTCTTTCTATATTGGTAAATCTGAAAGAGCTCTAAAAAAACGGATTTATGAACATGTTTATGAAATTTCAGTAAAGAAAGAGAGTAATGCCCTATACAAGCATAGTAAACTTTGTAAAGAATATAAATTTAAATTTCTAATTGTAGAACATATTCCAGTAGATATTAGAGGGGGCCCCTGGGAGACCAGGATAGAATATAGAGAGCTATGGTGGCAAGTGGCATTGAACGCGGATAAATGGCCTGGGTTAAACGATAGCATCTCTATACTACCCTTATTGAAATTAAGAGCAGCTAAATTATAAGAAATGATACATATTTGGCCTGGCCACTAGAGGTCCCCACTATATCATTCTATAGATGTGTTTGTATGTTTAAAATATCTTGAAAGGATTTTTTTAAAAAGAGTTTAAAATAGTTTTTTTTTTTTTTTTTTTTTTTTTTTTTAAAAATACTTCATGAATTCATAATGTTTTTTTTCTATAGTATTTCATTATTTAACAAAAATTCCCCTAGTTGTTGTTTTTAAAAAAGTGATTTTTTATACAAATAATGGGTTTTTAAAATGTTTTTATAGAATGAGTTATATTGTGATGTACATATTTATAGGAATTTATATATTTATATTTATTAATACATTCATCAACTTAGTTGTTGAAAATGGTATTTTAAATTATCAAAGATATTTTTTATACATTTTTTCCTTATATATTTCATGTGCAATATGTATTCAATGACAAAGTATTATTGTGGGTAAGCAACATTTCAATTTCTGCTTTAAATGTTAACTGGATGTAATTGGAACACCAATTATTTAATTAGTGAGACTATAAAATGGTATTGGAAAGGATGCATTGGGGTATCTGATGAAGTCTATGTGTGACGAAAACGCAGTGTATGTTTTTACTAAAGCGTTCATGGTTTTAGAGTATTTGGTGCTTAATAAAAGATTGTTATCCAGTTTGGCGGCGTAAGACTGGTCTCTGGAGTGGCGAGTGTTTCCATCCGTGTTTGCTGTCTTTGAGGATATTTCAAAGAGGTTACCAAGAAGCAAGACTTTGAATTCCTTACTAAGCTAAACACTCACTGTGACATCCAACTAATTCCTCTTACTCTATTCCCCATGAGGAGGAGAATTACATGTTGGAGTACTATCCTGCATTTTTACGCTATCTTTCACCAAACAAAAATAGTACTACAAATGTTTAGGTGTGCCATGGTTCTTTCCTTGCCCAAGGCCTCAGTCTCTAAAACAACAGCAGACATCTTATTGCAAAATTAGATATCTTGGAAAAAGGTTTTAAGACCTTTAATGAGATATTAAAATGCATTAATAAGTATGGCATTTTGTCTGACACTCACCGCACATTCATACCTATGTACAGCACCTCAGTTACCTACCTGAGTTACCTACCTACATCAACAATTGGCTAAGCTTCTGGTGTCATTCAAAGAGGATCCAGTATCTGTCTGCCAGGGAAGACATGATCAACAAACCATGATGCTTTGACAGAGATGGTCTGCACCTGTCACCCCTGGGATTCAGGTTACTGGCTAAAGCTCTTGCCACCCCTATAGTGCCTTTTCTAGGCAAGGTTCAAAGGATAAAACCACCACCGTAACATATACAAGCATGCAAAATCTGAAGGTAATGCTACTCAATGCTAGAAGTCTAAACCTCAAAATGCACTCTCTCAAGGCACTCCTAAAAATGGAGAACATCGATATCTGTGCAGTAACTAAGACCTGGTTCAAGGCTCCAGAGAGCACCCCTGCAATACCAGGCTACAACTCTTATCACACTTTTCAGCCACAAAACCAAGACCGAAACACTAAAGATGGAGGAGTGTCCATATTCACCAAGGATATTCACACCTCCAGGCTAGTTGCCCAACACAATGCATCTGAAATTCTCCAGGTGCAACAAACACTAGGTAAGATTGCAATCCAAATTGTAGCTTGCTACAGTTCCCCCACCATGCCCCAAGATTCTCACTACACCTTTCTAAACATACTGGAAAATATTAAGATACAACCAAACACCCTAATACTGGGTGATTTCAACAACCCTGCCATTAACTGGGAAAACTACTCGGGTACCAACTCCTTTTCCCAATGGTTCTTGGAATTCATAAATTCCAATGCCCTGGATGAACTAATCCATTGTCCCACCAGGGGCTCCAATATCCTAGACCTGGTCATTACCAACATGGGAGATAGATGCTCCACACCAGTGGTCACCCCCTCACTGGTCAGGTCTGACCATAAGCAAATCACTATTGACATCCACATCCCACCCCCACCCCCCAGTAAGGAAACCTCCTTAAAAGACTTCTCCAAAGCCAACTTCATGCTACTGAAGTCAGAAATGACAAACTTCACCACACCCATGCAGATGGGATCTGAAAGTTCAACTGTAGAATCCTACATTAACGCACTGTATGAGCACATCCACTCGTGCATGAATCATGCCATCCCAAATAGAACCAAGATGCTCTTCTCCAAAAAAAGGAAGCCAATCTGGTGGTCTCCTGCTATAAACAAACTATACAACAGAAAAAAGAAACTGTTGCAGAAAAGAGAAAAATCCCAGGATGCAAAAAACTCCCTCACCAGCCTCAGTAAGAAGCTGAGATCCCTCATAAAATCCTCAAAAGCTAGTTACAAAAATAAAATTGCCAAAAATTCTGAAGACAACCACAAGGCATTCTATAGTTATGTCAAGAGTCTAAATGTCAATGCTCAGATCTGCTCTGAGCTACAACAGAATGGCATTAAATATACTGATCCCAAGGATATTGCCAATATCCTGGCAGATCGATTTAGTGCCAACTTCACCCACCTCTCACCCCCTAAAGTGCCCATCTCAATACCAAAAGATTGCCAAATTCCGGTAATCACGGCCACACAGGTAGAAACCGCACTCAACAAAGCTAAGAATACAGCATCTATAGGACCAGATGACATCCCAGGCCGTGTACTACATGAACTACAAAATGAACTGGCACCTCACCTAAGTGTCATGTTTAATCATAGCCTCACCTCAGGCTTCATGCCCACTGAGTGGCGCACAGCTACATTTATCCCACTCTACAAGGGGGGATCCGCCTTGGATCCCGGGATCTACCGTCCCATCAGTCTGACAAACCTGATCTGCAAGGGCATGCAAAGACATTGGCTAGCTTCAAACACTGGACCCCACCCAGTTTGGGTTTGTGAAGGGCCGATTTTGTCTCCTGAATTTGATTGACTTATTTGAATCAGTCTCCAGAGCTGTGGACGAGGATAAGGTAGTCCACACAGCTTATCTGGACCTCACCAAGGCCTTTGACACCATCCCCCACTCTGGAATCATAGATAAACTTACTAAGCTGGGCATAAATCCCTATGTCACTCGCTGGGTTGCCAACTGGCTTACTGACAGAACCCAGACTGTAAAAGTAGCTGACTCCAAATCCAGCTCCAGACAAGTGACAAGTGGAGTACTCAAGGCTTCAGTCCTGGGACCACTCTTGTTTGGTATCTATTTCTCTGAAGTACAGGTCAACACTAAGGGACTCTGGCTAATAAAGTTCACAGATGACTGCAAACTGGGAACCATTATTGAATCCCCAAATTATGTGGATATGCTGCAAAAGAGCCTTACAGAAATAGATGCCTGGTGCCAGAGCCATGGGCTCAAGCTTAATGCCAAGAAATGTATAGTTATCCCCTTTGGAAAAAAACATGTACCCATGAATTACCACATAGGTGGCAGTACACTAAACATCGAAAGTGTGATGAGAGACTTAGGGACACAGGTGGACAGTGGTCTCACTTTCGATAACCACATTGCCACAACAGTCAGGAAATCCTTTTATGTGGCACATCTCATCACTAAGGGCTTTTCATCCAGAAAAAAGGAGGTCATTGTCCCACTGTACTCATCCCTCATTAGACCCATTATAGAGTATAATGCCCCGTTTGGTATGTACCTCACAAGACATCTACAACAGCTGAAAAGGCCACAGAAATACCTCACTAAAAGAATCGCAGGCCTAAAGCAGATGCCATATGCTGACCGTCTAAAAAAATTCCAGCTATACTCTGTGGCAGATCGTCTACTCAGAGGTGATCTCTGCTTAACATACAAGGCCATGTCAAACCCTGAGCTGTTGGACATGCTCCACTTAAAGAAATCCCAATCGCTCAGAGCCTCACGCTCCAGGGATCTAAACCTTGTCATCACAATGAACAAAACATGCTGGAGGGATAGGTTCCTGACCCAGAGACTCCCCATACTCTGGAATAGACTGTCCATACATGTCAAGCAGAGTGCCTCATTGGCCCTCTTCAAAAGGAACCTTGATGATTGGATGGGAAATAGGAAATTCACCCCAGGGATCGTGTCAGTCGCCCTTCTAGACAGGGGTCCAGAGAAGTAAATATTGTAGGAAGAAATATCCAGGGAATTGTTATGACTAGGCTTGTATAGGCCCTAGTACCAACTTATGAACCTATGAACCTCAGTCACCATCCTTTCTCTTACTAGTGAAGTGTAAATAATCATTTGGCTGAAACTCAGGCAAATGAAGATTGGGAGTTTAGTCATCATCCACCTGCAGGTTACCCATTTGTCACAAATAAATGAGTGGCTCAGACAAATCCATTTTATAGACAGCAGTTAAATGAGGCAGCCCTCACCCTTTGTTACCCAACATAAATACTTACAGGGTTCATTAAAACCAAAGCTTAACTTTCTTTAATTGCAAAGAAAAACAAGTCATATAAAGATCTCAACTAACTAAAAATTGCATATAATATTTCACAGACAATAACTTAAAAAAGCAAGGCAGACATTGTTTTAAATATCCTTATTTTACTGTTGGAATATGCTCTTGTTATAAATGTCATTACATTGCCCACACAATATATCCATTCTGCAAAATACTAACAGAAAAAAATTCTTAGATTTATTCATCTCAGTTCCCACAATGAACATCTCTGTGCTATCATCAAAAATTCTGGTGCCAGAACTTCTTTCATTATTTGTTCTTTAAAGTATCAATAATATTTACTACCCTCTATTAAAGCATCTCTAGTTTAGAAGATTTTCATATCTACTTAGAAATCAAGATGTCAAGTTATTGTTCAGACGTCCATATAGTCTATGGATAACAGAAAAAGTCAAAAAAATATAAAAAGAAGGATACATTCCTCAAATGTGAATATTAGCACAGGAACATTTGAAATGCCCACCCATCTGCTTTGATGCTCATACTACAAAAGACAGTCACCAGTTGACCCTCTGATAGCTTTCCAGAACAGGATATAACTAACATTCCTTGGCTTGTGATCACAAGCATTTTTGTAATAGTTGCTTACTGCTCCTTTTAGCTATGTAGGAGTTATACAGATATATGTACTGGTTTGTTTTTCAATGTACCCTACCCATTGTTTTATTTTATATTACATATCCACCAATTCTAATTAATTGCTGCATCTACTTTGTTGTATTCATGTTAAGGACTATACATTCAAAAAATGTGGTCTTGATCAGTACATTAGTGTCATTAAACTATATTTACATAATTTATTTCTCTGCTGTATATAGGCACTGTATTATATTCCACAGATATTATTACCTTACTTTTAACACTGAGGTGTAAATTCTAATTCCTGTAAATTGTAATAGTATTTCTTTTGATTAGTCATTGTACAGGTATGGTAATCCTGATGTATTTTCTTTATTTTGTATTTGTTTTTGTATTTGTATTTGTTATGCCAACATGGTTGAATCCTGCTTAAAAATAGTCTCTGGGCTAGAGCATTTATCTGTTTTTTTATTTATTTATTTGTTTATTGACATTTGATTACCGGGAAGGTCCAACTGGGTAGAAGCCCATTTTCAGTAGAGGCCTGAGAAAAAAAGCTCCAATTTATTACAAAATAGTGTAAGAACAATTATTTTACAATCTTCAAAAATAAGACAAAACATCTACAGTTTAAATAATTATAACAAATTAGACATAGTATGAAAACATTAGTGAAGAATCAATACGAAGTATATAACAGTCATTTAATATCTAGAGAAATTAATTTGGTTAACAAATGGAAACTAAAGTAAAATAAAGTAAATTAAAATAAAACAAGTGCCTGTCTTCCTTCATAACAACTGTGAGTAATGGCATTTTCCTGCTTTTCAGTGACTGCAGATAAGATACTTTTGGTAGTAAACAAGTGGAAACTTCTGCACTGCTAGGAATCATCTCTCTCTCTCTCTCTCTCTCTCTCTCTCTCTCTCTTGAAGGCAAATAAACCTGTTAAATGTTGCAAAATTCTGCTCAGATTTGATTTCCATATCACTTCACAAATGGATCATTGCCAAAGGCCACAGTATAAGACATACATTCTGAACAACTTTCTTCAACTGTGCAAAGCCATTTGGGCCTTAATTCTCATGTTTTACTCAGACTCTGTCTCGAGGCCAAAGCTTGTGAACTTTGTATATTTACTAAATATTTACTAAAGGTCTGTTTCTGATCACATTGTTTCCTCATGACTTTTCTAATGAAATCTGGCAAGAAGGAAAGCTCTTTGATATAAGGATTTAAGTCTAACATCACCTAAGAAGCAAATGTGCACTTCAACAAGAACTGTGCCTCTCCTATCATTTTCTGTATCACTCCCTTTAAAGACTATAAAAACCTCTCTGTCACGCCACTAGATAAAACATGAAATGCACAATATTTACATGAGGTATTCCATTTCTCTTCATAAAATGTACATATTCCACACTGGTGAAATATGAACAATTATTATATACTAGTGCTTCTGGAATACAATTTATGATAAAACAGTGTTTAATGTTCTCCACGGTTGCATATTAAGAAGCAGAACTTTGCGACATGCATTCATCCCCTAAGAATGAGCATCTGTCAAAACCAAGAGGATTTCTAAGAAATGGAAATGTATAAATTAAATGCGTAAGTATAGCAGGGGTAGGGTGAAGGGGACACCTGCCCCTGATGCAAAGTGTTAGGGGGTACACTGGGAAGTGCAGTTCCTGTATTTCATTTACTTCAGTTTAGGGCTGAGGGGATGGGGATCTGGCTTAGAGTGGCAGGAAGGCCAGAGGAAGAGTGGACATTTTTTTTTTTTTTTGCTTTTCACCTGAAGAGCTGAGGAGATGGAGGTGGTGCTGTGCTCTTGATGAACCAATTTGTAAATAGGTTACTTTTCAATGAGCCACATAATCAGTAGACTGTGATTTGCACAAGGATCAAAAATGTACTTTTCACAAATATTTATCAATCTTGGGATTACAAGTATTTCTGTATCATTTAATGAGAAACAAAACCAAATGGCTATTCATAACCATCAGGCATTTTGTGAAAATGTAAAGCTCCTATGCCACAAAATGAGTTTCACAGAAATAGATCAACTCTGTCAGCAGAATAAAGAGAAAGTTCTTTAGCAGATTGTCACAAAGTTTTCATTCTTTGCAGAAAAAAAAATGTCACAATTATGTGTCTGACAGGCTTACAAATCTGATAACGACCTGTTATACTGATTTAGTTAGTCCAAACATGATTTCCACTCAGTGATATTTGAACATTCATAGGAAATGCAATCTTCACTTACAGCATTTAAACTGTGTTTGTCTACTACATGTCCAAAGTATTGCACGTGATTTGAGAAGAGAACATGTGTTTCTTTTAAGATTAAAAGGGGCACTTGTTATTTTTTCTGTGCTTCCCCTATGTTCTGAAAATACAGTGTAATTGATATAACTAGGATATCATCCAAGTGGATAGCAATGTGTGACATACCCTGAAGTATACAGTCTATAGTCCTCCAACATATAGCAGGTTTATGTTGTACTTCGGATAGTAAATGATTATAAACAAATACACTGTTTTAAGTATTTATGGCAAAGTATTTCTTAGAATGATCATCAAAACTCATCTATCGGCAAGCATGACTAATATCTAAACTGGGAATTTTTTCTACCCTGCAAACAATGCAATGCACAGGATACTTATATTTTTAAATGATACATGGTTAATAATTAACTTACAATTACATAATCTAATAACTGCAACTTCCGTTGTTAATATAAGTAATCACTGGAACATTTCCTTTGAAATAATTTAGAATAATGATTACTTTCTTTTTGATGGACTTTTTATTTCTTCTTCTTCTTCTTCTTCTACAATAGTATACACTGTATAAAAATGCCTTTGAATCTGCTATAATATAAAGGATTATGATCAGGTCGCTGATCATAATCAGCTGCTTATGTCTTCAAGACATGGATTCCAAGAAATTCACCTCTCAAGGGAATCTTGGTATCCATGTCAAGAATGCATAATTTAAAGTTGCTATTAATGACACAATCATAATTCTTTCTAGCGTATGGAGCTTTATCTGCTCCATGTACTACTAGTTACAGGGGAAAAATCGCTAAGTTTTTTTTGGCTTTCAAAGCTATAAAATACTTAGTGAGTGCTGTCAGACAGGTAGTGTAATGCAGACCATTACATTTACACTTGCCTTTCATGACTATCAACTGTCTAGATTTTCACAGGAAATCCAGATTATTGCTTCATATTTTTGGTCTGTTCCTCATAAAATATGTGGCTTTCGGACAAACCACTGAGGACTGAAGACACTAAATACTAGCATGCATTTGAGTATCAGATATTGTAACCTTCAAAAAATGGTTGCTAGCACAGAATGTTATTCTAGCAACTATTTTTGTTTGAGGAAGTTGGGGACACATTGCTGCTACAGACAACAGGCAAAAACAAATCCTTTAATCTGCTGCTGCAATTCGATGGACAGTACTGGCAGATTTTTATTTATTTAGCTCTAGAACCAGCCTTAACAACTTAAGCAGTGGTGGCTTAACAATTGTTAAGGTCTGTCATGTGCCACTCTAACACTTGACTGGTTTGTATTTTTTCATAATATCAGAGCATAAGCACCACACTCCATGCACTACAAGAATATTAACTGCAATCTTCTTTACTGTGCCCCTTCTCTTTTAAACAAGAATACATATTAAAAGCACCTTTCCTAAATCTTCATTTTCAGAATGTATCTCTCCCACATTTAAACGATTTTTGTTTATGACCTTTTTACTTGTCAGCTTGAATTCTAATCTGCCCCAAGGTTTCCTGCATTTGTAGGCTGTTCTTAAAGCTAGCACCCCTATAATCTAAACTGACACATTCTAAAACAGTAAAATAAAATTTCCTAAAACTAGTACAAGACAAAGTCTGTTTGTACAAAGTGTTCCCATTATCCTTGTTCTTAATGGAATACAGATGTCCCTTAATACGTGTCACTAACCTCTGTATGGTCATGCCAATATAAAAGGCATTACATTGGGAACATAAAGCATTATACACCACTCCGGCTATTTTACAATTAACATGTTCCATAATCCTGATAACTCTAAATTAGCCGAAACCTTGTTTGGAATCACTGGTATTCTTAAAACAGGAACATGTACTAACGAATACACACTTCGAAGATAAAATACAAGCTCTTTAATAAACCATTTTAGTGCTTTCATCTCCAAATGAGACTTCTTCAGAAATAAAACAGAAGCACCAATTTAATACATTTATATACTTGAATTGTAATGACATCACCATCAATTAATTTAAAAAGATATGACCATAAAAATATTATAAAAAACAATCCTGTATTTACTACAGTTTTACATCCAATAAATGAATAACTACTAAATATATATTATATTATATTTGTTGTATATGTAGATAAACTTTTGCATTACTTGAAAAAATAGTAATAATAATCATTTAATAGATACATTTAAATATAAATATAACTTTGAGAATACTTCAATTATTATATAAAAATACATCAATTTCTATCCATATTGTATTTAATCTAATAAAACACCATGAACTAATACTCATAATAAACACACAATTAATCCTATATAATGTTAGCTCTATCTTGTTGCATAGGTGCCAGTGATACATAGTCATTTAAACCTGGTGCAAACATGGCTGCCAATCTAAGTTGCCACTGACTCTCCTTCTTTTTTAAAATATTTTTCCAATCCCCACCTCTGGGGTTAATATGTACTGTTTCCAGAATACCAAACAAACATTTGTCAAATTTATCACAAGTAATCGAATGCCTGTATAAAGCATTTGTAGTTTTTTGATTTTTTTATATTATTTAAGTGTTCGTATATTCTGTTTTTTAACATTCGTTCAGTTTTACCTACGTAAAAATGCCCACTTGTCGTGCACCAAGCCAAATATACTACCCCTCTTGTATTGCAATTGCCCTTTTTAAAAAATACTTTGCTCCCAATATTATTGTTTAAAACTACTGTAGATTCCTTGATAATGTATGAACAATATTTGCACATACCACACTGCTTAGTACCCTGTTTGGCTTGACTAACATTATCAAATTTATATTCCAATAACTGTTTGATATTGTGACCCACTCTATTAACAAATTTCGGCTTGTTACCTACTTTGTCCAGAATTTCCTTCTTAGTCCTAAAAATATTCCAATTTCTTTCAAACGCTTCTTGAACCAATTGGGTATTTGTATTATACTGCAAAATACAAGCCTTGGTAAAATTTCCTGATTTTGAACCATTTTCACTATTTCATGGTACCTCTTCCAAACAAGTACCTAATAAAGGTTTGTACTTAATACCCCATTGTATATATACATCTTGAAGAATATTGTCTAAAAGCTCCAGTGGATAACCCCTCTCCAAAAACATATGGGAAATGGTATTAAATTCCTTAACTAAATCCTCTTTACAGGAAGTCATCCTAGCAACCCTTATAGCCTGTCCCTTCACTATACTAATTTTTTGTCTAAATGGATGTTCACTTTGGAAATGTAGATAGGCATTACAAAAAGTCTTCTTTCTATATACCAAAGATTTGAATCCCTCTTTTTCTTTGGAAATGGTTGTATCCAAAAAATTAATTGAATTTTTGTGGTATTGGTACGTAAATTCCAAAAAAATTGGTAGTTGAATTAATATATTTGGGGACGTCTTCTTCCATACCAGTCCATAGTATAAAGATATCGTCCAAATAGCGTAGATATAATTTGAATGAATGTTAAAAAACAGAATATACGAACACTTAAATGATATAAAAATCAAAAAACTACAAATGCTTTATACAGGCATTCGATTACTTGTGATAGATTTGACAAATTTGTGTTTGGTATTCTGGAAACAGTACATATTAACCCCAGAGGTGGAGATTGGAAAAATATTTTAAAAAAGAAGGAGAGTCAGTGGCAATTCAGATTGGCAGCCATGTTTGCACCAGGTTTAAATGACTATGTATCACTGGCACCTATGCTACAAGATAGAGCTAACATTATATAGGATTAATTGTGTGTTTATTATGAGTATTAGTTCAAGGTGTTTTATTAGATAAAATACAATATGGATAGAAATTGATGTATTTTTATATAATAATTGAAGTATTCTCAAAGTTATATTTATATTTAAATTTATCTATTAAATTATTATTATTACTATTTTTTCAAGTAATGCAAAAGTTTATCTACATATACAACAAATATAATATATATTTAGTAGTTATTCATTTATTGGATGTAAAACTGTAGTAAATACAGGATTGTTTTTTAAAATATTTTTATGGTCATATCTTTTTAAATTAATTGATGGTGATGTCATTACAACTCAAGTATATAAATGTATTAAATTGGTGCTTCTGTTTTATTTTTGAAGAAGTCTCATTTGGAGATGAAAGCGCTAAAATGGTTTATTAAAGAGCTTGTATTTTATCTTCGAAGTGTGTATTCGTTAGTACATGTTCCTGTTTTAAGAATACCAGTGATTCCAAACAAGGTTTTGGCTAATTTTTTTGTTTTAGTATCCGGTTTTTTAGTTACAATCCTGATAACTCTATCATAGGATGGCAGGAAACCGTGTTGCAGATAGAATGGAAGTTGACAAGTTCCTGGGGTTTAATGAAACAAATAACAGCAAATGTTTTTTATGTAACTATAATTTCATTAAATAACTACTTAACATTTTTTATTGATTCAACAAATTATTAGTTGCTGTTGACTACTGGCTGATTTAAAAATTTAAGATAAAAAATGTGATGTTTTCTCATGTTTGTTATTCTGAAGAAGTCACTTGTGGAAGAAAGCACTTAATGATAATAAGCTATTTATATTTTATGTTGTTGCTGTGAATTGGATGAATATTTAGTTGAAGTTTCTCTTCCATACTAGAGTGTTACAGTTGTTTGTGCCATTATATAAGAATATTGGTTAAGAATCGATACAAGGTATATGGCAATCATTTAATATTTACAGAAATTTTACACAGTTTGTAGAGAAATTAAAATAAGTTAGACTAATACAAATAGGAGTTGTAATATGACGTGAGGGAAAACAGGCTTATGGTATATTTAGGGAGACAGGCAGGGAATGTAATTAGATAGCAGTAAAGAAGTAAGTGAAAAAAGGATAGTAAGAAGGTATAAGGAACAAAAAGCCATTTGTTCTCATTTAAGGATATAGTTTATCCTGGTTTTGAACAAGAACAAAATTAGATTTTAGCTTGGAAGTCTTTCAGAGTGGTTTTTAAAGATGGGAGGGAGGCTATAGACCTGATGGATACAGGTAAGGAGTTCTAGGCCTTAGCAACCTTGTACAAGTATAGACAATGCCCAGCAGATTTGCCAGCTTTCAAGACAGACAGGAGTTTTTGGTCACTGGATTGCAATGACCAGCTGGGAACATAGTTTGTGGAATGTTTTTAGTGCTGGGCAGGCAGATGGATGATGGCTAACTTTTATAAGTCGTAAGAAGTTGTGTATTTGTTAGCTGATATAGCAGTTCTAACCAATTTTTCAGTACTATAAAGTGGTGGGGTCTGAAAGGGGTATGTGTTGCAAATTTAGCAACTTTGTTATGGCATTGTTCAAGTTTTAATTTTTGTGAAGCCTAGAGGTTAATACGGATGGGAATGCCATAAAGAAGAGTGGGGAAGAGATAAGTAGTGGCACGTGTAGTTTTAGTTGCGTTGGTGAGAAAGGTTTTGGCTCTCTAAAGCATGCCTAGTTTTTTATGATTTTTTTCTTATGCAATTTTGGGGTCTATATTAGAAGCCCTAAGATCCATTTGAGCGAATCGGAAAAGAGCGACACATATTGCATGAACTACAGAAACGGCGAATGTCTAAAACTGTGAAATTCAAAATGTCGAATTGTCATGGTTGGCCCATCTGTGGTATAGCTCTGTAAGGTAAATGCGCAATAGTTACAGACCTTAGGGTTAGGGTGCGGGTTAAGGTAAGTGCATAGATAGGTAATGTATGTAAGGTTTAGTATAGAGTTAGAAGTAGGGTTTTGTTAAGTGTATGTGTGTGGATTATTTGTTTTGTTTGGGTATATCTCCATAGGGTAAGTGTGCAATAGTTATGGACCTTAGAGTTAGGGTGCGGGTTAAGGTAAGTGCATAGTTAGTAATGTATGTAAGGTTTGGTATGGGTTAGAAGTAGGGTTTGGTTAGTGCATGTATGTGGTTTATTTATTATGTTTGGGTATGTAGTATGTAGCGTACAGTGGGGTTGGCCGGCTATGATGATTTGAGATTTTAAATTTTGCGGTTTAGGGGGTTCGGCGTATTTGCATTTCAGGCAATATGTGTCGCTGTTGTGGCATTCGCTCAAACGGGTTTTCAGTTTTATAATATAGACCCCAATTTTGTATATGCAGGTTGAATGTAAGATTATCATCCACTATCACTCCTAATAGTTTGCTATGAGAAGTGACTTCAATTGTTGTATTATCAAGAAAGAGGACTTTAAATTTTGTTTTTCATGAGAGAGAGATTTGGGGAAAAAGTAGTCGTTTGGTCTTCTTTGGGTTGAGCATGAGCTGAGTTACAAAGCCATGTTTCAGTGGCTGTTAAAGCTTCCTGAGCAATTTGTGGAGGTGTACCAGGTTGTCAGGTGTGCAAATGAGAGTGGAATCATCTGTGTATTGTATTAGGGTGGTCTGTTGTGTGGAAGTACATAGAGTGTTGGTAAAAATGTTAAAGAGGAGGGGACCAAGATAGAGCCTTTTGGTACACCAGTGGTGACGGGAGGTAAGGAGAGTGTGGAGTGCCATTTTACTGACTGATACCTATTGGACAGGTAGCTTTTGAGCCACAAAAGGGTGGGCTGAAAGAGACCTAGTGAGGACATTTGAAGTAGAAGTTTGTTGCTACAAACTGTTTTGAAGGTTTTAGACAAGTCTAGAAATAAGGGCAAGACTAGTTTTCCATTATCTCTAGCTTTATTGACAGTATCTATATAGGTTAGAAGGGCAGTGCTAGTAGTATGGGAAGGGCAGAAGCCATGTTGTGCAGGGAACAGGACTTCTTTCTGCAGGAAATTGTTTTGAATACATTTTTTGAGTATTTTGGCAAAGGGAGGTAAGATTGCTATATGTCTAAAGTTGTATATGTCTGTTGAATTTCTTCCTTTGTGCAGAGGTATAATGTGACTTTTTCCAGAGACAGGGAACATAGGATTCCCAGGATGACCGATTTATAAATACTGAGACAGGATAGGCAATGCTATTGACTGCTATTTCTGGTACTCATTTGGGAGGTCATCAGCTGAAGAAAAACAGTTTGTTTAAGAGTAGTTTTATATAGGATGTGGGCAAAGGTTTGAAGGTGAAAGTGGATGTGGTGATATGTGGTTGTTGGGTATGACTGGGATTAGATGTTGAGGAATCCTTGGTTAGAGATGGTATATTGTCTATAAAGTAAGAGTTGAACTAATTTACAATTTCAAGTAGTGAGTAATCAAGAGAGGAGTTTGGGTTGAATATTTGGCCAGGAAGCAAGATTTCTTTATTGGATGTGCAAATGTTTTTAGGTTTAATATTTAGTATTATTCTGAAAGTTATTACATTAAAGTTTTTTGTCTTAGTTTATTTGCTTTTTAGTATGATTGTGAAGCATTCTGAAGTTTTCAAGATACTGAGGTGTTTCATATTTTTGCCATTCCTTTCATGCTTTTTCTCTATCCTGCATTAGCATTCTACTCTTCTTGGGTAGCCAAATTGCATTATTTGTTTTCAGTCTCTTCCTTCTAGGAGGTACAAGGCGATTTAGGATATTTAGAAAAGTTGTATTGACTTCAATTACAGCATCGTCTAAGAGTTGGGTTTCTATGATGTTCCAGTTAATACATAATAGTGTCATAATGAACATTTTGACATTGTAACCGTGGTGAAGTATTTGCTAGGGTCTGGTACTAGAATACAGTCTAATAGAGAATTAGATGTCTTGCTATAATGCGTGGGGCTACTAATTAGCTGCGTGAAACTATATATGTTTGTGATGGATGTAGGGAAGTTAAAGGTTATATCCAACCATTTCACATTCACATCACCTAGTAATGTTTTTTTTTTTTTTTGTTTTTTGTGGAAATGTTATGGATATCCAATGTAGGAGACCTTCCAGTATAGCTGTATTGTCACCAGGAAGGATAAAAAGGACAGTAATACATTTTGTTTATAATTGTTTATTTTGAAGAAAGCAATAAGAAGCTCTGCCGAACTGAATGTTGGTGTTGGTTTGCTGTAAGGGGAAATGTGGTAGGTACTGGGAAATATTAAAACAATACCAATTAAAGCAATGCCACCACCTTTCCTCTTTATACAGTCATTACAGATTATATTATAGCCAGCAGGTATAACTTTGGACTCATTTATGCTGGGTTTAAGCCATGTTTCAGTTACAGTGAGAACATCAGGCTTATGTTGGGTAATCCAGGCATGAAGTTCAGCAGTTTTATTTCTTATACTTCTAACATTTATTGCAGCAAGAATTAGATCGCCAGGGTTGGGGACTGGCTGTTGGGTTGCAGAACTGAGTGGGAGAGAATTATCTTTCTGCTCATTTGATAGTTGTGGCCAGGATTAGGGTGTATATCTCCTCCTAAAAGGATTTTAGTATATTGTGGAATTATACATACTTGTTTTTTGGAGAGGATTCTTGCACTTTTGCTTTGATTTAAGTTGAAGTTAATTAATCAGCCTATATTTAGAATAAAGATTAGGGAAAATATTAAACAGGTTTGGTGCAATGTGTGGAGATTGTAAAGAGGAAGTATGGGTAATTGGTTGGGAAAGACTTGAAGAGATGTTATGATATAATATTAAGTCATTGTAGGATGAAAGACGGCCCAGTAGGAGGCGAAGAATAAATCAAGTTGCTATCTCTCAGTCATAATTTAATGATCACTCATCCCAACATAGCAAATGATTTGTTGGTCAATGATAGTCTTGATTTATGGAAGTAAAATATATAGACATACTGCTAGGTATTACACTGATGTCTGTTTCACCCCCATTATACAAGCTCTTAGTAGACTCTTCAGACAAATTTGTAGACTGCTTCAATCCTGATTGAGTTAAAATTGTCTGCTTAGAAATGTGTGGGTGTCACAGCTTATTTTACAGCACAAGTGAAACTTCCATTCAGACAAAACCAGCATGAGCAGTACAACAGATTTTACTGGTGACAGCCTAAACAATTCAAAAGGTGACAAAATGGACATGACTGAGAATGTGAAGTTAACCATTAGCAGAATCAACAATCACCTTGACCTTTTCCATAGGTCCAGAGTATATCTCACTGCTATCATAAGAAGCAAACCTACCACTGTGTGGATTTTGAACTTGTTAGTGCAACTCTGATGTGTAGCCTTGCTCTATACACAAAACAGAAACAGCATGTAAAAGGACAGCAGCGCAAGCTATTATTCTTCTCTGAAGAACACTCACAGCAGACAATTCATTAAACTAGGGTAATTGTCTTTGGTGGAAAAAATGTCATCTTCCATACATAAAATGACTTTGGTGGGAAAATGTCATCTTCCATACATAAAATGACAAATGGCTTCATAGATATGACATTTATTAACATAAACAAATATGGCAGTGGCATTGCATGTGCTTCAAATGACATAAATAGCATATTGAAAAAAATGGTAATTCATTACTGAAACAAAGCAGAAATCCCTTAAGATTCCAAGAGCAGGATAAGTTATTTCTTGCACTTATTTCATTGTATTGCGCTTATAATTGTGCTATACAGTTAATCTACTACATTTTGCACTGTTATAAAGCTTTTTTTTACTGTTTCACTGCATTAATGTACTGTTTTATACTGTTTTAACTGTATTTTTCATTGCTAGATAGTGTTTCATTACTCTAATTGCATGTTTACTGAATTACTTAACTGTAAACTGCTTTTTTATACTGAGACTTGTATTTTCTGTTTGTGAGTGCTCTATCCATGCTTTTCTGTGCATTCTTGATTTTTTGAGGTTTCTGTGTTCTAGTCTAATCTGTTTGCAGTTAAAAGCATTTTCTAGAGTCTGCTTGATCCTTGATCTGTTTAAAACATTCATTTAGTGGCTATAGCTAGGAGATGTAATAGTGTGCATTACTATAATTGTATTTTTATTTAATTACTAAATTGTAAACTGCTTTTTCATACTGAGACTTATATTTTCTCTTTCTGAGTGCTCTTTCTATGCATATAAAGTGAGGTTTCTGTGTTCTGCTCGGTTGGCATAATCTTGATAGAGGCCTGCTGTTGTCCAGGCTTGGTAGTTTTGTTTGAGTTTCCTGTGTTTCTCGCAGCCATTTTCTGCTGATAGTCTGTCTTCATTATTACTGAGAGTAAAAGGGTTTCCTGACCTTCTGTGGTACGACTGATTGGGAAATAGCAGGGGCTAATAGGACTTAGTAGTAATTTGATCTTCTAACTCTTCCATCTTTACTGGTATATAAACCTGTGTATGGAAAAGGTTGTGCTTGTATTTATCAGGCTGTGGATGATAATTCATTAATGAAACTAAGCAGAAATTTCTTAAGATTCCAATATCAGGATAAGTTATTTTTTACACTTTTTTCATTGAATTGCACTTTTGAAATGCTTATAATTGTGCTATACAGTTAATCCACTACATTTTGCACTGTTATAAATCTTTTTATACTGTTTCACTGCACTTATCTACAGTTTGATACAGTTTTAACTGTAGTTTTCTTTGCTAGATACAGTTTCATTACTAAAATTGAATGATTACTGAATAGTTAACTGTAAACTGCTGTTTTATATTGAGAGTTGTATTTTCTGTTTGTGAGTGCTCTATCCATGCTTTTCTGTGCATTTTTGATTTTTTAGGTTTCTGCTTTCTAGTCTAGTCTGTTTGCAGTTAAAAGCATTCTCTAGAGTCTGCTTGCTCCTTGATCTGTTTAAAACTTTCATTTAGTGGCTACAGCTAGGAGCTGTAATAGTGTGCATTACTATAATTGCATTTTTATTTAACTACTAAATTGTAAACTGCTTTTTCACACTGAGATTTGTATTTTCTCTTTGTGAGTGCTCTTTCTATGCATTTAAAGTCAGGTTTCTGTGTTCTGCTCAGGTGGCATAATCTTGATAGAGGCCTGCTGTTGTCCAGGCCTGGTAGTTTTGTTTGAGTTTCCTGTGTTTCTCGCAGCCATTTTCTGCTGATAGTCTGTCTTCATTATTATTGAGAGTAACAGGGTTTCCTGATCTTCTGTTGTACGAATGATTGGGTTATAGCAGGGGCTAACAAGACTGAGTAATAATTTGATCTTCTAACTCTTCCATCCTTAATGGTATATAAACCCTGTATCAGGAAAAGGTTGTGCTTGTATTTATCAGGATGTGGATGGTAATTCATTACAGAAACTACGCAGAAACTTCTTAAGATTCCAAGAGCTGTATAAGTTATTTCTTACACTTACTTCATTGAATTGCACTTCTGAAATGCTTATAATTGTGCTGAACAGTTAATCTACTACATTTTGCAATGTTATAAAGCTATTTTACTGTTTCACTGCATTTACATACTATTTTACACTGTTTTAATTGTATTTTTCATTGCTAGATACTGTTTCGTTACTCTAATTGCATGTTTACTGAATTACTTAACTGTAAACTGCTTTTTCATACTGAGACTTTTATTTTCTCTTTGTTAGTACTTGCTCTATTCATTTAAAGTGAGGTTTCTGTGTTCTGCTCAGGTGGCATAATCTTGATAGAGGCCTGCTGTTGTCCAGGCCTGGTAGTTTTGTTTGTTGTGTTTCCTGTGTTTCTCTCAGCCATTTTCTGCTGATATTCTGTCTTGTTTATTATTGAGAGTAACATGGTTTCCTGACCTTCAATAGTACAAGTGATTGGGTAATAGCAGGGGCTAATATGACTGAGTAGTAATTTGATCTTCTAACTCATCCATCCTTACTAGTATATAAACCATGTGCTTGGAAAAGGTTGTGCTTGTGTTTATCAGGCTGTGGATGGTAATTCATTGCTGAAAATAAGCAGAAATTTCTTAAGATTCCAAGAGCAGGATAAGTTATTTTTTACACTTATTTCATTGAATTGCACTACTGAGTCACTTATAATTGTGCTATACAGTTAATCTACTACATTCTGCACTGTTATAAAGCTTTGTTTACTGTTTCACTGCATTTATGTGCTGCTTTATACTGTTTTAATTGTATTTTTCATTGCTAGATAGTGTTTCATTACTCTAGTTGCATGTTTACTGAATTACTTAACTGTAAACTGCTTCTACATACTGAGAGTTGTATTTTCTGTTTGTGAGTGCTCTATCTGTACTTTTCTGTGCATTATTGATTTTTTGAGGTTTCTGTGTTCTAGTCTAGTCTGCTTGCAGTTAAAAGCATTCTCTAGAATCTTCTTGCTCTTTGATCTGTTTAAAACTTTCATTTAGTGGATACAGGTAGTAGCTGTAATAGTTTGCATTACTATAACTGCATTTTCATTTAATTACTAAATTGTAAACTACATTTTTATACTGAGACTTGTATTTTCTCATAGTGAGTGCTCTTTCTATGCATTTAAAATAAAGTTTCTGTGTTCTGCTCATGTAGCATAATCTTGATAGAGGACTGCTGTTGTCCAGGCCTGCTCATTTTCTTTGTTGAGTTTCCTGTGTTTCTGACAGCCATTTTCTGCTGATAGTCTGTCTTCATTATTATTGAGAGTAACAGGGTTTCCTGACCTTCTGTAGTCCGAGTGATTGGGTAATAGCAGGGGCAAATACGACTGAGTAGTAATTTGATCTTCTAACTCTTCCATCCTTAATGGTATATAAACCATGTGTCTGGAAAAGGTTGTGCTTGTATTTATAAGGCTGTGGATGGTAATTCATACAGAAGAAATTTCTTAAGATTCCAAGAGCAGAATAAGTTATTTCTTACACTTATTTCATTGAATTGCACTTTTGAAATGCTTATTATTGTGCTATACAGTTAATCTACTACATTTTGCAATGTTATAAAGCTTTTTCTACTGTTTCACTGCATTTATGCTCTGTTTTATACTGTTTTAACTGTATTTTTCATTGCTAGATACTGTTTCATTACTCTATTTGCAGGTTTACTGAATTACTTAACTGTAAACTGCTTTTTCAAACTAAGAGTTTTATATTCTGTATGTGAGTGCTCTATCCATGCTTTTCAGTGGATTTTTGATTTTTTGAGGTTTCTGTGCTCTAGTCTAGTCTCTTTACAGTTAAAAGAATTCGCTAGAGTCGGCTTGTTCCTTGATCTGTTTAAAACTTTCATTTAGTGGGTACAGCTAGGAGTTGTAATAGTGTGCATTACTATAATTGCATTTTTATTTAATTACTAAATTGTAAACTGCTTTTTCATACTGAGACTTGCTTTTTTCTCTTTGTGAGTGCTCCTTCTATGCATTTAAAGAGTGGTTTATGTGTTCTGCTCATGTGCCATAATCTTGATAAAGGCCTGCTGTTGTCCAGGCCTGGTGGTTTTGTTTGAGTTTCCTGTGTTTCTGGCAGCCATTTTCTGCTGATAGTCTGTCTCCATTATTATTGAGAGTAACTGGGGTTTTGTGACCTTCTGTAGTACAAGTGATTGGGTAATAGCAAGAGCTAATAGGTCTGAGTAGTAATTTGATCTTCTAACTCTTCCATCCTTACTGGTATATAATCCATGTGCCTGGAAGTGTTTGTGCTTGTATTTATCAGGCTCTGGATGGTAATTCATTACTGAAACTAAGCAGAATTTATTTAAGATTCCAAGAGCATTATAATTGCATTTTTATTTAATTACTAAATTGTAAACTGCTTTTTCATACTGAGACTTGTTTTTTCTCTTTGTGACTGCTCTTTCTATGCATTTAAAGAGTGGTTTCTGTGTTCTGCTCATGTGGCATAATCTTGATAAAGGCCTGCTATTGTCCAGGCCTGGTGGTTTTGTTTGAGTTTCCTGTGTTTCTAGCAGCCATTTTCTGCTGATAGTCTATAGTCATTATTTTTGAGAGTAACAGGGCTTCTTGACCTTCTGTAATATGACTGATTGGGTAATAGAAGGTTCTAATACAACTGAGTAGTAATTTGATCTTCTACCTCTTCCATCCTGAATGGTATATAAACCATGTGTCTGGAAAAGGTTGTGCTTGTATTTATCAGGCTGTGGATTGTAATACATTACTGAAACTAAGCAGAAATTCATTAAGATTCCAAGAGCAGTATAAGTTATTTTTTACACTTTTTTCATTGAATTGCACTTCTGAATCACTTATAATTGTGCTCTTCATTTAATCTACTACATTTTGCATTGTTGTAAACCTTTTCTTATTGTTTCACTGCATTCATGTACAGTTTGATACTGTTTTAACTGAATTTTTTATTGCTAGATACGGTTTCATTACTATAATTGCATGTTTACTGAATTAGTTAACTGTAAACTGCTGTTTTATATTGAGAGTTGTATTTTCTGTTTGTGAGTGCTCTATCCCTGCTTTTCTGTGCATTTTTGATTTTTTAGGCTTCTGTTTTCTAGTCTAGTCTGTTTGCAGTTAAAAGTATTCTCTAGAGTCTGCTTGCTCCTTGATCTGTTTAAAACTTTCATTTAGTGGCTACAGCTAGGAGCTGTAATAGTGTGCATTACTATAATTGCATTTTTATTTAATTACTAAATTGTAAACTGCTTTTTCATACTGAGATTTGTATTTTCTCTTTGTGAGTGCTCTTTCTATGCATTTAAAGTCAGGTTTCTGTGTTTTGCTCAGGTGGCATAATCTTGATAGAGTCCTGCTGTTGTCCAGGCCTGGTAGTTTTGTTTGAGTTTCCTGTGTTTCTCGCAGCCATTTTCTGATGATAGTCTGTTTTCATTATTATTGAGAGTAAGAGGGTTTTCTGACCTTCTGTTGTACGAGTGATTGGGTAATAGCAGGGGCTAACAAGACTGAGTAATAATTTGATCTTCTAGCTCTTCCATCCTTAATGGTATATAAACCCTGTATCTGGAAAAGGTTGTGCTTGTATTTATCAGGTTGTGGATAGTAATTCATTCCAGAAACTATGCAGAAACTTTTTAAGATTCCAAGAGCTGTATAAGTTATTTCTTACCCTTACTTCATTGATTTGCACTTCTGAAATGCTTATAATTGTGCTGTACAGTTAATCTACTACATTTTGCAATGTTATAAAGCTATTTTACTGTTTCACTGCATTTACATACTATTTTACACTGTTTTAATTGTATTTTTCATTACTCTAATTGCATGTTTACTGAATTACTTAACTGTAAACTACTTTTTCATACTGAGACTTTTATTTTCTCTTTGTGAGTACACTTTCTATTCATTTAAAGTGAGGTTTCTGTGTTCTGCTCAGGTGGCATAATCTTGATAGAGGCCTGCTGTTGTCCAGGCCTGGTAGTTTTGTTTGTTGTGTTTTCTGTGTTTCTCTCAGCCATTTTCTGCTGATATTCTGTCATGATTATTATTGAGAGTAACATGGTTTCCTGACCTTCAATAGTATGAGTGACTGGGTAATAATAGGGGCTAATATGACTGAGTAGTAATTTGATCTTCTAACTTATCCATCCTTACTGGTATATAAACCATGTGCTTGGAAAAGGTTGTGCTTGTGTTTATCAGGCTGTGGATGGTAATTCATTGCTGAAAATAAGCAGAAATTTTTTAAGATTCCAAGAGCAGGATAAGTTATTTTTTACACTTATTTCATTGAATTGCACAACTGAATCACTTATAATTGTGCTATACAGTTAATCTACTACATTTTGCACTGTTATAAAGCTTTTTTTACTGGTTCATTGCATTTATGTGCTGCTTTATACTGTTTCAATTGTATTTTTCATTGCTAGATAGTGTTTCATTACTCTACTTGCATGTTTACTGAATTACTTAACTGTAAACTGCTTCTACATACTGAGAGTTGTATTTTCTGTTTGTGAGTGCTCTATCTGTACTTTTCTGTGCATTTTTGATTTTTTGAGGTTTCTGTGTTCTAGTCTAGTCTGCTTGCAGTTAAAAGCATTCTCTAGAGTCTGCTTGCTCTTTGATCTGTTTAAAACTTTCATTTAGTGGATACAGCTAGTAGCTGTAATAGTTTGCATTACTATAACTGCATTTTCATTTAATTACTAAATTGTAAACTACATTTTTATACTGAGACTTGTATTTTCTCATAGTGAGTGCTCTTTCTATGCATTTAAAATAAGGTTTCTGTGTTCTGCTCATGTAGCATAATCTTGATAGAGGCCTGCTGTTGTCCAGGCCTGCTCATTTTGTTTGTTGAGTTTCCTGTGTTTCTGGCAGCCATTTTCTGCTGATAGTCTGTCTTCATTATTATTGAGAGTAACAGGGTTTCCTGACCTTCTGTAGTACGAGTGATTGGGTAATAGCAGGGGCAAATACGACTGAGTAGTAATTTGATCTTCTAACTCTTCCATCCTTAATGGTATATAAACCATGTGTCTGGAAAAGGTTGTGCTTGTATTTATAAGGCTGTGGAGAAGAAATTTCTTAAGATTCCAAGAGCAGAATAAGTTATTTCTTACACTTATTTCATTGAATTGCACTTTTGAAATGCTTATTATTGTGCTATACAGTTAATCTACTACATTTTGCAATGTTATAAAGCTTTTTCTACTGTTTCACTGCATTTATGCTCTGTTTTATACTGTTTTAACTGTATTTTTCATTGCTAGATACTGTTTCATTACTCTATTTGCAGGTTTACTGAATTACTTAACTGTAAACTGCTTTTTCAAACTAAGAGTTTTATATTCTGTATGTGAGTGCTCTATCCATGCTTTTCAGTGGATTTTTGATTTTTTGAGGTTTCTGTGCTCTAGTCTAGTCTCTTTACAGTTAAAAGAATCGGTTAGAGTCGGCGTGTTCCTTGATCTGTTTAAAACTTTCTTTTAGTGGGTACAGCTAGGAGTTGTAATAGTGTGCATTACTATAATTGCATTTTTATTTAATTACTAAATTGTAAACTGCTTTTTCATACTGAGACTTGCTTTTTTCTCTTTGTGAGTGCTCCTTCTATGCATTTAAAGAGTGGTTTATGTGTTCTGCTCATGTGCCATAATCTTGATAAAGGCCTGCTATTGTCTAGGCCTGGTGGTTTTGTTTGAGTTTCCTGTTTTTCTAGCAGCCATTTTCTGCTGATAGTCTATAGTCATTATTTTTGAGAGTAACAAGGTTTCCTGACCTTCTGTAATATGACTGATTGGGTAATAGAAGGAGCTACTACAACTGAGTAGCAATTTGATCTTCTAACTCTTCCATCCTGACTGGTATATAAACCATGCGTCTGGAAAAGGTTGTGCTTGTATTTATCAGGCTGTGGATTGTAATACATTACTGAAACTAAGCAGAAATTCATTAAGATTCCAAGAGAAGTATAAGTTATTTTTTACACTTTTTCATTGAATTGCACTTCTGAATCACTTATAATTGTGCTTTTCATTTAATCTATTACATTTTGCACTATTGTTAAGGTTTTGTTATTGTTTCACTGCATTTATGTACTGTTTGAAACTGTTTTAACTGAATTTTTTATTGCAATATACGGTTTCATTACTATAATTGCATGTTTACAGAATTAGTTAACTGTAAACTGCTGTTTTATATTGAGAGTTGTATTTTCTGTTTGTGAGTGTTTGC
>NC_056744.1:1230901275-1230981275 GCF_019279795.1 Protopterus annectens
TGTAATAGTGTGCATTACTATAACTGCATTTTTATTTAATTACTGAATTGAAAACTACTTTTTCATACTGAGACTTGTATTTTCTCCCTGCGAGTGCTCTTTCTATGCATTTAAAGTAAGGTTTCTGTGTTCTGCTTAGGTGGCATAATCTTGATAGTGGCCTGCTGTTTTACAGGCCTGGTAGTTTTGTTTGTTGAGTTTCCTGTGTTTCTGGCAGCCATTTTCTGCTGATAGTCTTACTTCATTATTATTGAGAGTAACAGGGTTTCCTGACCTTCTGTAGTACGCGTGAATAGGTCATAGAAGGGGCTAATTTGACTGAGTAGTAATTTAATCTTCTAACTCCTCCATCCTGACTGGTATATAAACCCTGTGTCTGGAAAAGGTTATGCTTGTATTTATCAGGCTGTGGATGGTAATTCAGTGAAACTAAGCAGAAATTCATTAAGATTCCAAGAGCAGTATAAGTTATCTTTTACACTTATTTCATTGAATCGCACTTCTGAATCACTTATAATTGTGCTCTACAGTTAATCTACTACATTTTGCACGGTTAGAAAGCTTTTGTTATTGCTACACTGCATTCATGTACTGTTTTATACTGTTTAACTATATTTTTTTATTGCTAGATACTCTTTCATTAATCTAATTGCTTGTTTACTGAATTACTTAACTGTAAACTGCTTTTTCATTCTGAAAGTTGTATTTTCTGTTTGTGAGTGCTCTATCTGTGCTTTTCTGTGCATGTTTGATTTTTTTGAGGTTTCTGTGTTCTAGTCTAATCTGTTTGCAGTTAAAAGCATTCTCTAGAGTCTGCTTGCTTTTTGATCTGTTTAAAACTTTCATTTAGTGGCTACAGCTAGGAGCTTTAATAGTGTGCATTACTCTAGTTGCATTTTTATTTAATTACTAAATTGTAAACTGCTTTTTCATACCGATAATTGTATTTTCTCTTTGTGAGTGCTCTTTCTATGCATTTAAAGAGTGGTTTCTGTGTTCTGCTCAGGTGGCATAATCTTGATTTAGACCTGCTGTTGTCCAGGCCTGGTAGATTTGTTTGAGTTTCCCGTGTTTCTAGCAGCCATTAGCTTATAGTCTATATTCATTATTTTTGAGATTAACAGCGTTTCCTCATCTTCTGTAGTATGAGTGATTGGGCAATAGAAGGGGCTAATATGACTGAGTAGTAATTTCATCTTTTAACTTTTCCATCCTTACTGGTATATAAACCCTGTGTCTGGAAAAGGTTGTGCTTGTATTTATTCAGTTGTGGGTGGTAATTCATTACTGAAACTAAAGATAATTTCCTTAAGATTCCAAGAGCAGAATAAGTTATTTCTTACACTTATTTCATTGAATTGCACTTCTGAATCGCTTATAATTGGCTCTACAATTAATCTACTACATTTTGCACTGTTATAATTTTTTTGTTACTCTTTCACTGCATTTTTGTACTGTTTTATGCTGTTTTATCTGTATTTTTCATTGCTAGATACTGTTTCATTACTCTAATTGCATGTTTACTGAATTACTTAACTGTAAACTGCTGTTTCAGACTGAGAGTTGTATTTTCTGTTTGTGAGTGCCCTATCCATGCTTTTCTGTGCATTTTTGATTTTTTGAGGTTTCTGTGTTCTAGTTTAGTCTGTTTGCAGTTAAAAGCATTCTCTAGAGTCTGCGCGCTCACTGATCTGTTTAAAACTTTCATTTATTGGCTACAGCTAGGAGATGTAATAGTGTGCATTACTATAATTGCATTTTTATTTAATTACTAAATTGTAAACTGCATTTTCATACTGAGACTTATATTTTCTCTTTGTGCGTGCTCTTTCTATGCATTTAAAGTGAGGTCTCTGTGTTCTGCTCAAGTGGCATAATTTTGATAGAGGCCTGCTGTTGTCCAGGCCTGGTGGTTTGTTTGTTTAGTTTCCTGTGTTTCTGGAAGCCATTTTCTTCTGATAATCTATCTTCTTTATTATTGAGAGTAACAAGTTTTCCTGACCTTCTGTAGTATGAGTGATTGGGTAAAAGCAGGGGCTACTAGGACTGAGTAGTAATTTGATCTTCTAACTCTTCCTGTTTTACTGGTATATAAACTATGTGTCTGGAAAAGGTTGTGCCTGTATTTATCAGGCTGTGGATGATAATTCATTACTAAAACTAAGCAGAAATTTCTTAAGATTCCAAGAGCAAGATAAGTTGTTTCTTACACTTATTTCATTGAATTGCACTACTGAAATGCTTATAATTGTGCTATACAGTTAATCTACTACATTTTGCACTATTATAAAGCTTGTTCTACTTCTTCATTGCATTTATGTACTGTTTTATACTGTTTTAACTGTAGTTTTCATTGCTAGATACTGTTTCATTACTCTAATTCCATGTTTACTGAATTACTTTACGTAAACTGCTTTTTCATACTGAGAGTTCTATTTTCTGTTTGTGAGTGCTCTATCCATGATTTTCTGATTTTTTAAGGGTTCAGTTTTCTAGTCTAGTCTCTTTGCAGTTAAAAGCATTCTCTAGCATCTGCTCGCTCCTTGATGTGTTTAAAACTTTCATTTAGTGGCTACAGCTAGGAGCTGTAATTGTGTGCATTATTTTAATTGCATTTTTATTTAATTACAAAATTGTAAACTGCTTTTTCATACTGAGACTTGTATTTTCTCTTTTTGAGTGCTCTTTCTATGCATTTAAAGTGGGGTGTCTGTGTTCTGCTCAGGTGGCATAATCTTGATAGAGGCCTGCTGTTGTCCTGGCCTGGTAGTTTTGTTTGAGTTTCCTGTGTTTCTGGCAGCCATTTTCTGCTGATAGTCTGTTTTCATTATTATTGAGAGTAACAGTGTTTCCTGACCTTCTGTAGTACAAGTGATTGGGTAATAGCAGGGGTTAATAGGACTGAGTAGTAATTTGATCTTCTAACTCTTCCACCCTTACTGGTATTTAAACCCTGTGTCGGGAAAAGGTTGTGCTGCTATTTATCAGACTGTGGATAGTAATTCATTACTGAAACTAAACAGAACTTCCCTAAAATTCTAAGAGCAGGATAAGTTATTTATTTTACTTATTCCATTGAATTGCACTTCTTAAATGCTTATAATTGTGCTATACATGTAATCTACTACATTTTGCACTGTTATTAATCTTTTTTTAATGTTTTACTGCATTTATGTACTGTTTGATACTGCTTTAACTGCATTTTGCATTGCTATATATTGTTTCATTACTCTAATTGCATGTTTACTGAATGACTTAATTATAAACTGCTTTTTTATATTGAGAGTTGTATTTTCTGAGTGTGAGTGCTCTATCCATGCTTTTCTGTGCATTTTTGATTTTTTGAGGTTTCTGTTATCTAGTCTAGTCTGTTTGCAGTTAAAAGCATTTTCTAGAGTCTGCTACGCCTTGATCTGTTTAAAACTTTCATTTAGTGGCTACAGCTAGGAGCTGTAATAGTATGCATTACTATAATTGCCTTTTTATTTAATCAATAAATTGCAAACTGCTTTTTCATACTGAGACTTGTATTTTCTCTTTGTGAGTGCTCTTTCTATGCATTTAAAGTAAGGTTTCTATGTTCTGCTCAGGTGGCATAATCTTAATAGAGGTCTGCTGTTGACCAGGCCTGGTAGTTTTGTTTGTTGAGTTTCCTGTGTTTCTGACAGCCAATTTCTGCTGATAGTCTGTTTTCATTATGTTTGAGAGTAACAGGGTTTCCTGACCTTCTGTAGTTTGAGCGATTGGGTAATAGCAGGGGCTAATATGACTGAGTAGTAATTTGATCTTCTAACTCTTCCATCCTTACTGGTATATACACCCTGTGTCTGGAAAAGGTTGTGCTTGTATTTATCAGGCTGTGGATGGTAATTCATTACTGAAACTATGCAGAATTCATTAATATTCCCAGAGCAGGATAAGTTATTTTTTACACTTATTTCATTGAATTGCACTTCTGAATCTCTTATAATTGTGCTCTACAGGTAATCTACTACATTGTGCACTATTATAAAGCTTTTGTTACTGTTTCACTGCATTTATGTACTGTTTTATACTGTTTTAACTTTATTTTTCATTGTTAGACACTGTTTCATTACTTTAATTGCACGTTTACTGAATTACTTAACTATAAACTGCTTTTTCGTACTGAGAGTTGTATGTTCTGTTTGTGAGTGCTCTATCCGTGCTTTTCTGTGCATTTTTGACTTTTTGAAGTTTCTGTGTTCTAGTCTAGTCTGTTTGCAGTTAAACGCATTCTCTAGAGTCTGCTTGCTCCTTGATCTGTTTAAAACTTTCATTTAGTGGGTACAGTTAGGAGCTGTAACAGGTTCCCACCCACCCTCCTTATTGTTGTGGTGTTCTAATACTTGTTGGCTTTGCAGTTGTCCCCCCATACTGTATATTTCAACTGTGACACTCCTCCCAGTTTAGTGTCATTAGTTATTTAATCTATTAGAGAATATTTGTGAAGGCCAACCCACTCAGATTCTTAACCTTGAATTAACTTCTGTTCTAGCTTTTTCCATTTCCACTTTACTGAAAAAAAATTCTAAGCTTGTTTCCCCCCTTTACTGTAACAAGTCTAGTCAGGATACAGATTTGCTGTATCCAGGACTGTTTGTAAGCTCCTAAGCACCTCCCACGCTTAAGTAGGGTTAAACTATTCCTGGCGCCATAAAGTCTGCTCTTCAAATTTTCCCTTGCAACTAGCCAGCTTTTTAGTTTTAGCACTCAAATCTCTTTCGTTGAGCTCAGCACTTGTTCAGAACTCATAAGCACTAAATAAGCTACAAATTACTACAGCACTCAACTTTCCTCACTTGTCCAGAGGAAAACAGTTTTTAGTACTTAATAAATTAGCAACTATCCAGGCATGTCTAAAGGTCAACTCCTGGTATTTTCATCTGTTTACCTGATGAATCTGGGCATCTTGGGGCAATGCAGTAATTGCCTCATGTACACAGACAAACCTCTCCTCCTACCACTCAACACTACAACCTGTGAGAGATGCACTTATATAGCCAAACTGGAAGCAAAGCTCTCTTTACCGAAGACTGGACTAGATAGTCAAGAGGAGAAGGTAAACACTTGCACCACACCACACTCACCACATAGTCTCTTAAAACCTACACCACCAAAACACACACATAGAAGCACAAAACACACACCTACATTTGCGGAGGCACTCAATAAAAATCTGCCCAAACAACCGAGACCTCCAAAGCAGAAAGGCAAGCAACCTCCACCCACCAGCACATCCCAAATGACACATAGCCCACAAATTCAGTGTGCCACTCAACTACAGTGCATAAGGCATAACATACACAACACTCTAGTCATAGGTGACACTATTGTCAGACACACTGATGTTCCACTCACCAGGCTAAACAAAGGAGAAAGTTACTGTCAGCTGCCTGTTGGGTGCCAGGATCTGCCACATAATGCACACACTCAGGTCATGCCACAACAAGTACAAATATGTCCATGTTGGTGTGAATGACCTGAGACGTACCTCCCTGGACTACATGAAAAGAGACATGGAGGAGCTCTCTGATCTTGTAGCTCAGGCAGGTATGACGCTAGCTCTGAGTTGCATCCTGCCATCACCAGGAATTATACCACAGTACAAGGACAAAATGATTGACTTCAACAATTGGCTAAGATTCTGGTGTCATTTTAAGGGAATCTAGTATCTGTCTGCCTGGGATGACATGATCGACAGACCACAAATTTTTGCCAGAGATGGCCTGCACCTGTTGCCCTTGGGATTCCGTATACTGGAAAAGGCTCTTGCCACCCCTATAGTGTCTTTTTTAGGCAAGGTTCAAATGACAAATTCACCACTGTAACAGGTACAAGCAAGCAAAATCTGAGGGTAATGCTACTCAATGCTAGAAGTCTAAACTACAAAATGCACTCACTCGAGGCACTCCTTAAAATGGAGAACATCGGCATCTGTGCAGTGACAGAGACCTGGTTCAAAGCTCCAGAGAGCACCCCTGCATTACTAGGCTATAATTCATACCACACCTTTCAGCCACCTTACCCAGACCGAAACACTAAAGGCAGAGGCATGTCCATATTCATTAAGGATATCCACACCTCCAAGCTAGTTACTGAGCATAATGCATCCAAGATTATCCAAGTTCAACTAACTCTGGGAAAGACCGCAATCCAGATTGTAGCTTGCTTCAGACCCCCCACCATACCCCAGGATTCCCACTCCTCTTTTCTTGATACACTGGAAAATATTAGGGTACAACCTAACACCCTAATAATGGGTGATTTCAACTACCCCACCATTAACTGGGAAAACTACTCATGTACTAACTCTCTTTTGCTCAATGTTTTTTGGAATTCATCAATTCCAATGCCTTGGATCAACTTATCCACACCCCAACCAGGGCCAGCAATATACTAGACCTGGTCATCACCAACATGGGCGACCGGTGTTCCACACCAGAGGTCAATTCCTCATTGGTCACATCCGACCACAAGCTAATCATCCTAAACATCCACATCCTGCCCCCACCCCCCATTAGGGAAACAACCATAAAAAGTTTCTCCAAAACCAACTTCACGCTTCTTAAGACAGAAGTGGCAAACTTCATGACACCCATGCGGATGGACAAAAGAGGTATGACTGCTGAATCTTACATAAATGCACTTTATAAGAACTTACACAAGTGCATGGATCATGCTATCCCTATCAGAACCAAGATGCTATCCTCCAAAAAAAGGAAGCCAATCTGGTGGTCTTCTGCCATAAACAAACTCTGCAACAGAAGAAAGAAACTGTTGCAAAAAGATCAAAATCCCATGATTGGAAAAACTCCCTGGTCAGCCTCAGTAAGAAGCTGAGATCCCTCATAAAATCCTCCAAAGCTAGTTATGAAAACAAAATCGCCAATGATTCTAAAGACAACCACAAAGCATTCTATAGCTATGTCAATGGCAACACTCAGATCTGCTCTGAGTTACAGCACAATGGCACTAAATATACAGAACCAACTGATATTGCCAACATCCTGGCAGAGAGGTTCAGTGCTAACTTTACCCCCATCTCACCCCCTAAAGGACCCATCTCTATACCAGAAGAACACAAAGTTCCTGTAATCATGGCTGCACAGGTAAAAACCTCACTCTCCAAAACTAAGAACACAGCATCCATGGGACCTGATGACATCCCAGGCTGCCTTCTACATGAACTACAGAATGAACTGGCACTCCACCTAAGTACCATGTTCAGGCATAGCCTCACCTCAGGCTTTGTGCCCATTGAATGGCGCACCATGACAGTTATCCCACACCACAAAAGGGGAGCCACGACAGACCCCAGGAACTACCGCCCCATTAGCCTGACGAGCCTGGTCTGCAAGGCCATGGAACGTATCATCATGGAACTCATAAACAAAGACATTGGAGATCTCCAAACTCTGCACCCCACACAGTTTGGGTTTGTAAAAGGCAGATCATGTCTCCTAAGCCTGATAGACTTCTTTGAAGTAGTCACCAAAGCCATAGATGAGGATAAGGTGGTTCAGACAGCCTATCTAGATCTCGCCAAGGTATTCAACACCTTCCTCCACTCTGGAATTACAGATAAACTCACTAAACTAGGTATAAATCCCTATGTCACAAGATGGGTTGCCAACTGGCTTACTGACAGAACCCACACTGTAAAAGTAGCAGACTCGAAATCAGACTTCAGACCAGTGACAAGTGGAGTATCACAGAGTTCAGTCCTGGGTCCTCTCCTATTTGGTATCTACTTCTCTGAAGTACAGGCTAACACAGAAGGTCTTTGGCTAATGAAGTTCGCAGATGACTGCAAACTAGAAGCCATAATTGAAACTCCTAACAATGTGGACATCCTACAAAAGGGCCTCACTGAGACAGATGCCTGGTGTCAAAGCCATGGCCTCAAGCTCAATGCCAAAAAGTGCATTGTCATCCCTTTGGTAAAACTCTGTACCCATGAACTACCACATAGGCAGTAGTCTACTTAATATCGAAAGTGTGATGAGAGACCTTGGAACACAGGTGGACAGTAGTCTCTCCTTTGATAATCATATCGCCACAGTGGTCAGGAATTCCTTCCATGTGGCATACCTCATCTCAAAAGGTTTCTCATCCAGAAAAAAAGAGGTCATTATTCCCCTCTACTCATCACTCATTAGACCCATTATAGAGTACAACGCCCTTTTTGGAATGTACCTCACAAGACATCCACAACAACTGGAAAGGCCGCAGAAATATCTCACAAAGAGGATTACTTGCCTCAAACAGATGCCCTATGCAGACCATCTCAAAAAACTCCAGCTTTACTCCGTCACATATCACCTACTCAGAGGTGATCTCTGCCTAACATACAAAGCTACGTCAAACCCAGAGCTGTTGGACATGCTCCACTTAAAGAAATCCCAATCCCTCTGAGCAACACGCTCTAGGGACCTAAACCTTGTCACCACAATAAACAGTACATGCTGGAGGGATAGATTCCTGTCCCAGAGACTTCCCTTACTCTGGAACAGACTACCTATCTATGTCAAACAGAGCTCCTCATGAGCACTCTTCAAGAAAAACCACGATGATTGCATGAGAAATAGGAAATTCACCCCAGGGATCACTTCTGTGGCTCTGCTTGACAGTGGCACAGGAAAATAACTTTCTTGGGTGGCATAAGCTATGGAACCTTGCTGGCTAGGCTTACGTAGGCCCTTGGGCTGATAGCCTAGTACCTACCTATGAACCTATGAACCTATGAATACATTTTCTGTCCATGCAACTCTCTTGACAACTTCTCAACAACCCAAAGATGAGATTAAAATTTACTTACTGTGGAGGAGGATTTATATGTCATGATCATAACAATTCTTACCTTACACCTCATTTAGCTCTCGCTTGCACCTAAAAATAAATTAATTTGAAGTCAACCTTTCCCTTTCTTATCACATCTTTGTACTGCCTGCCCCATCCCTTATGTCTCTTCCTACACTTTTCTACTTTCTTCATGTACATTAGCCTTGTATTCCATTAAATATCTTGAAACTCATAACAGACATGAACTTAAGTCGTCTCTTGTCACCTGAACCCCTTTCATCATGCTAAGAATGCTCTGCCAACTCATAATTTTTTTGTTGTCATCCTCAGTTGTTTATCTTCCAGCTTTTGTACCTGCAGCATACTATTAATGTATTAGTTATAGCAAACTGTAACAACCTCACTACTCTGTTGTGCATATTGCTTTTAAATCAGCTGAAGGTAAACTATTATAACGTCATAATAGCTCTGTCAGCATTTTTCTCCCAGTGCTTATAGTTCATTCACATATTTTAATGTAGATATAAAAATTACATGTTCATTTTTCCCCTTTTTAAAATATAAAGCCCTATAATAACTTCTTCTAATTGTACTTAATATATACCTCTCTACTTCTAAATGTACTTCAACCTCTTAACATAGGAAATTTGGACAAATCCTAAAATAATGGGGGGGAACAAAGGCCCAAAAATAAGGACAGATTACTCTAATAAACTTAGAAAATTGCTAGAATACTAGGATTTGTAATAGCATGCATTCCCTGAAGGATATTAAGTCTGAAACTCAAATCTATATTATTATTCAATGACTTCCTCAATGATTTGCTGGAAAACCACAGATTTTGTGAGGAACAGAATAAAGATACAAAACAAAAATTTGGACATTTGAAGGGTACGGCTTTAATATAAATTACCCTTATATACTGTTATCAGAAGACATCCTACATTTAAATGCAAAAATTGCAGTATGTGTCTACATATTACAGTAACTGTTGCATGAATACTGTTAATAGTGAATTCAGTACAATGCAGTTGCTTTATACTGTTGTCTGCTTCTTCTGTTTCACAACTTGTGTAGATAAAACTGAATGTAGTTTTAAAATTAGGACGGCAAAGCATTTAAGAAACATTTTGAATAAACCTTGGTACCTGCTGCATGCTATTAATGACAATCTGTTTTTTAAACATAGAAGATGATCCAGATTCCTTTGGGGATGGGGAGGTTATACTAAGTTTATTAAAAGCTGTTAGCTGGTGACAAGCTGAGCAAGAGGCTAGGAAAGGGTTAAATTCATTCTTTCATGGCTAAACCTTGCTTGAAGTGGAGGCCAGAAAGCAAAGTAGACAAGAATTGATTAACTGTATCACAGATTAATGTATTAGCTGTTTTTAAATGGTGTACATAGACACAGAATTTAAAATTTGTTTCCTATTCTGTGAGGTTTGAAGAAGGGCTTGTTACCCTGAAAGCTTGCCACTGTGTTCTCAATACATAGTTATTCCTTCCTTGCTCAGCATTTTGAATTTGTTTGAACAAAGCAATTCATTTTTTTTCCAAGGCCTTATTTCATTTGGATTTACAGTTTTGAATATTTATACTCTTTCTTGCTGCACAGTTATTTGTTACACTTAGAGAAATTAACATATTTCCTATGTATAGCTATAAAAGTATAAGCACGTTATGTTTTTCTTTTACTATGATTAAAACAGTGTCTTATAGTGCTTATCTTTCTCTTTCTCTCTCTCTCTCTCTCTCTGAAATGTTGAATTACTATAGAATAAGTGCTTATTTACATAGCTAATTGCTCAGTCTCACAGTGAATTTGTATTATTATTATGATTATTAAGGATGTTAGCTTCTGGCAGACTTTGTAATACTGGGCACCATTCCTACAGTTTTCATTTTCCTATGTTAATTCCCTATGTAGGAATATGTACAGTTGTGAAAAAACAGCAGATGGATACATAAAACAATGACTTTAGTAAATGTCTTTTACAAATGCTCCCCTGCAATACTTACTCTCCCTTAATTAAATGTTCTCACTCCATGATTGCATAGCTTTGGAGAAATTACAATATTAATATTACGCAGATTTTCTACAGTGGCATAGTGTTAGAGTGAGAATAATTAAATGAGGGTAGTATAAGAATACCTAGAGAATCAGGGGTATGCCAGCCATGGAGGGATACTTCAAAGCAGGATGCATACTGCCATAATCCCATGGAAGTATGGACAGCATTTTGTAGGCATTCTGGGGTAGATGTTTGACTCACCAAACCAACATCTGGTAATAATTTTCATTAAGGAGGACATGGGGTCATAGAGCTGCAGAAGGTGGGCATCATGGGTGCTCCCAGTGTTATGGGTAATTTGACACCCCACCTAGGGGGCTGGGGTTAGAACATTCAAATGTCTTCATAGCTGGATACTGGCAAGGACACAATCTGCATGGCTATCCGAATGATGGTCCCCTCCAAATACTTTTGTGTTTATAGTTATGGGGACTATGAAAAACAGTTGAACAAATGAGTTGAATTCCATCTAGGGATGTTTAATTTTTTTTTAGAAAAATGGTGGAGCCTTGTGTAGCAGTGGCTGCTCTACCTTCTGATGTGCATTTGTGCTTACCTAAGATTGTGTTAATTTGTTGTCCATCTGTTAGTCTGTTTTTGGCTGGGCATGTGTGCGATGGGATTCAGACATGATATCCAAGTTGTAATGTTGTTTGATTGTTCAGATTGCTCTGTTTATTTTGTTTTTTGGGAATGTTGGTCCGGTCTTGCCCATTTAAGCTTTGGAGAGTTGCTCCAATTGCAGATGGAGGTGATGATTGTGGATACAGATCAGATTTGTTGGATTGGAAGAGTGCTGCATTGGAGATGGTGTTGCAGATGGAACTGGTGGCACTAGATGGAACTGGTGACAATGTGACAGCGTGTTTCATGAAGACTGGGAGGTGACCATTGATCTGAGAATGGAAGTTGAGGCCTTCATATGATGGCAGTTTGCCATACTGCAGTGGCAGTATCCTGACTTTTGTCTGTCTACCACATTTGATTAAATCCAATCTGAACTTTTTCTGTTGTCAGAGGAGACCAGACTGGGACTTGAGTTGTTACTGGTTGGAAATAGTAGCAGTGATGATGGTGAAAATGTTTGTAGTCACTGTTATGGAAGATGTGTGCTTCAGACTCAGTTGATGCTTATGTTTATTTGGTTCTGTGTTTATGTTTGTATATGTTGTACATGAGCTTATGTATATTTGGTTCTGTGTTTATGTTTGCATATGTTGTACATGAGCTTATCTATATTTGGTTCTGTGTTTATGTTTGTATATGTTCTACATGAACTTAGAGAACCATACTTTCATTCAGCTGTGCACTTGCTGTATGGTCTGATGACAATAAAATTTACTTTATTTAATCTTCAACAGGCATGTGGGATAAAAGAACATAGAAGAAAACTTTGCATATACATGGCCTAACATGGATCACTTCCAAATCTTGCCTTTCATAATTGTATTGAGTTCCACAAAAGTTCAAGCAAATGTGCTCACTCTTTTATGTTAACCAAAGAAACACCATTCTATATGTCCACAAAAGCAGCAAAATAAAAGCAATTTTTAATTTATTTTTTTATTTTACATTTGTTTACTGGGAATGTCCGACTGGAACCAGGTCCATTTACAGTGGAGGCCCGGGGAGAAAAGCTCCACATCAAATAATATGTTCAATGGCAATTGTACAATCAAAAGATAAATCTTACAATCAGTAGAACATTTACAATGGTTTCTTCCAAGCAAACTTAAATTTAAACATAATAGACCCTGGATGGCAGAAATTGGGAGAGAAAAACTTCACATTCACCAATGCTATCAAAAGATATATCGCAGAAGACATAATAATTTACACATAATAGGCCATATATGGCAGTGTTTGGCTACTGTATTAAAGAGAAAGTGAGCAGTGAAGAGAGGAATGTAGGAAGAAATGGTGGAGAGCAGGAAAGCATTTACGTGATGCAAGGACTAAGCCAGGATTGCAAGAGGTGTGACTTAAGTAACTTTTTGAACAGTAAGATAGATGATGCAGAAGAGATATTTTGGGGGAGGTTATTCCATTTTGTAGCAATTGTATGAGAGAAAAGAGCTTTCCCTGCAGTATTGTTGACTTTGGATATACAGAGCAGGGTTTTGTTGGATGAGCGTAGTGGACGGTTTGCTGAATATTGGTTTAGTAGTTGGTTTAGGGCTGGAGTTTTTTGGGGATTCTTTAGTATGTTGAAGGTGAGCACTAGTTGGTGGTAACTAATTAACTGAGGGAGTTTTAACAATTGTAGCTCCTTTAGGGAAAGACAGTGGTGGCTTCTAAAAGTAGAGTTATTGGCGGGTATTGCAATCTTATTGTGACATGATTCTAATTTGTCTAGGTCTGTTTTCCTGATATGGGTTTGGATTGGTGATGCATACAGTAGGGTAGACAAAAGGTGGGTTTGGGCTAGGGTGATTTGTGCTTGGTCTGATAGGAAGTTTTTGTGTTTGTATAAAGTTCCTAGTTTTTTATGTACTTTTTTAATGGTTTGAGAGATATGGACATCAAAATGAAGGTCCTTATCTATTTCAACACCAAGTAGCTTAGTATGGGGGAGGGAGAGATTGTAGTTCCGTTTTTGGAGGTGATAGTGAAGGAAGGATGTGTTTTTCTGGATTTGTTGGGGGTGAAAAGAAGTAATTTGGTCATGTTGGGGTTTAGAATTAGTTGGATATCAGTAATCCATTTTTCCATGAAGCAGAAGGACTCTTGGGTTAGCTTTTGTAGAGTGGTTATGGATGGGGCTGAGCAGATTAGGGTTGAGTCATCTGCGTATTGTATCAGTGATGCATGCAGGGTGGAGGTATGTAGTTTGTTGGTGAAAATAGTGAATAGTAGAGGCCCCAGTATTGATCCTTGTGGAACACCTATGGTAGATGGTAGTAGGGGTGATAGTACACCTTGCCATTTGACTGACTGTTTTCTGTCAGAGAGGTAGTTTTTGAACCAGGCAGTAGTGGAGGGGGCAAAGGACATGGTGGATCGAGTGTCTAAAAGTAGGTTATGTGGGACCATGTCAAATGCCTTAGAGAGATCTAAGAATATGGCTGATATGAAGTTGTTGTTTCTAAGCTGGTTAACCTGGTTGGTAAAGGAGAGAAGAGCAGTAGGTGTACTATGGTTTGGATGGAAGCCATGCTGTGTGAAAAAGAGATTATGTGAGGTTAAGAAGTGCATCACTTGGGAGTGAATACATTTCTCCAGGAGCTTGGAAAGGGGGGATAAGATAGCAATGGGGTGGTAGTTTGATAGCTCATAGGAGTTGCCACCTTTGTGTAGGGAAATAATATATGACACTTTCCCTAGTTAGGGGATGTAGGCTGCTTGTATGGAGTGGTTTATAAGAATTAAGACAGGGTAGGCTAGGGACTTTGCAGCTAATTTTAGGATGGGTGGGTATACATCTGCTGCAAGAGTGGTAGGTTTCAGTTGTGAGAGTAGTTTTTTAACTGTGGAGGTTGGTACAGGTGAGAGTGAAAAGGAAGGTAGGTATATTATTATCTATAGTGGGAGTGATTGTAGAGTTATTGCTAGATAGCTGGGTGGATAATGACAGAATAGATTCTGTGAAGTGATAGTTAAATTGAGAAGCTATGCTGTCATTGTCAGTATTGGTGCTGGGAGTTGGGGTGGTAGTTTTTCCAGATTTCAGAAGGGAATTGATAGCTTGCCATCACTTTTGAGGGTTTTTAGGATGCTTGTTTTGGATATGTAGGAAGTAGTTTTGCTTATCCATTTTTGTTTGTTTTTGGCCTGATTCCGAAGTTGTTGATACTTTTTTTCTGTCTTGTATGGTGTTATTCATTTTCCAGATCTTCCAGGCATTGTCTCTAGATTTTAGTAAGGCTTTTGTGGTTTTATTTAGCCAAGGGGCATAATTAACTTTGGTTCTAAGTTTCCTAGTTGGAGCTACTGTATTTAGAACATTCATAAAGGTATTACTGAAGAACTCCACTGCCTGGTCTAATGCTAGAGTTTGTAGTGGGTGCCAGTTGCATTGTTGTAGCATGCTATTAAGAATTTGTGGATTTAACTTGTGGTCATCTCTAGTTTCTTTATATAGTATTGGTTTGGGTTTGTTTACCTGTTTACGAAGGAGGAATGTGGGATAGTGGTCACTGAGTTCATCAGGAAGGCAGCTCACATGATCATTTTCTTTGGGGAAATTAACTAAAGTCCAATCACGTATGTGATGTTTTTTTGATTTTTTGTCAACCCTGGTGGGTTCCTCAATTAATTGTGAGAACCCAAATAAGCAAATATGGTTTGAGGGATTGTTGGAGTTGCAGGCTAGCCAGTCTAGCTTTAGGTCACCTAACAGGATAGTTTTTTGGGGTAGGTTGGTTGTAGCCCTTTGTAAAATTTCCTCTATTGTGGGAGAGTTATTTCCTGGAGGAATATAACTGCAGAGGATGTTGATTCTCCTTTTGTTTTTGAGGAATATAATGGAGCCTAATATTTTGGCATTCAGAAATTTGGGCAGTGGGGTTCTCAGAGGCTGGAGGTTAAGTGTGTTTTTAAATACAATTGCAACTCCACCTCCCTTTTTGGCATCTCTGTCTAGTCTTAGGATGTTATAACCTGGGGAGAGTATTTCTTCATTTTGGGTGGTGGGTTTTAGCCAGGTCTCAGTAATGATTAGTATATCAGGGGAGTAATGAGCTATGAATGTGTGTAGGTCATATAGTTTGTTGGATATACTTCTTGAGTTTAGATTAATAATAAGTAGGTCTGAGTTTTGTTTGTGTGGGAGAATTTTGCTGTCTGGACCTGGGTTGAGGTGTATGTCTCCGGAGATTACTAGATGTTTTTAAAGGAACAGACTGAGTTTTATGGCATATGCTAGGTCTGTATGTACTCTAGTTACTGTTTGTTTATTGAGAGGAAGTGTGGTTTGTGGTTTGTATATATAAAATAATGAGCAATCATTAAATAGTGTGGAACAGATTTCAATATCTTTGTGTGTAGTTGTGTGCATGTAAATATGTGTTATGTGGAAGGTATTGTTTAATGGTATGTTAGTGTGTGTAGATGTGGTGTAGGCTAGAGTAGTGAGAGTTAGTAGTAGTACCGGTAGTATGCCCTACATGATTTGTTTTGGTGGAGGTATTGTGTTTAGCAGTAGTGTGATTTAGGTAAATAGGTTAGGTGTGGTAGGGGTTGGATAGTAGGTTCAAGATTGGGTATTGGGTGGGGAGTTTAGCTTGGGTGTGGTTAGGTGTAATTATAGGAGGATGCTGATTGGAGGGGAGATTGGTCAGGTGAGCAGGGGACAGTATAAGTGTAGATGCACTGCAGATGGGTGGGAATTGGGGGTAGGGTAGGGGAGCGAAGTAAGCCCACAGGGCGAACGGAGCAGGTAGAGCCCAGAAGAAGTGAGGACTGTGAAAAACTATCAGTAACTGCAGCTCAGACACTTAAATTAGGGTTGAGTTGGAGCTATGTAGCGTAGGCAATATCTATATTTCGGTTGGCCAGTCCAGGAGGGTAGAGGGAGTTAGCATAGAACAGATGGGGAGAATCTGTGGAAATAACTAATATAGTTGGGTAGACACTTTGGGAGAATAATACTGTGTGATCAGTCTGCCATGGTCTATGCTGCCACCTAGTGGCAAGAAGGAGATGGCAGACTGAATGATAGAGTAGTACACAGATACGAATAAGGTATGATAAAACTAGAGTGGGGAGAGTGTCCAGCGAGTTGCGGTAGGTTGCTAATGCACACATGGGAAGTCAGACTAATAAACTACAAGTACTATTTGTAGGATACAAGTAGACTTTACAAGGCTACATACATTCACACTTAGAGTACAGATGCCCTTTATTATGGCAGCGTTCAGTGATGCATAGGTAGCAGATAAATCAAGGGTGTCTTCTGGATGAGGCAGGGAGGTAGTCCTTGTGCTTTAAGGCAGAGAGGGAGCACCTGAGGTGGTAGACTGTAAAATCGAGAGAGACACACAGAGTTAGGTAGGGTGGATGGCAAAGTTGGGGAGGTACAAGGTAGATGGATAGGGCAGTAGGAAGGGATATCAGGATGTGAAGAGGTGTCCTAGCTTGTACAGTAAGCAGAGAGAGGCTAGAAAGTGAGAAAGATTAGAAGGGGAGCGATATAGTAAGATTAGAAAGGCAACATTATGAAACAGTGCATATAGGTAAAACATACAGCACAGTTTGCCAGTGGAGCCACAATCTAACAATTACCCTCAGACTCAAGGGATAGAAAATGCCGCTGGGCTATTGGGGAGGGTAGGGTTAGCAAAAACAGTCACATATGCGAGCAACAGAGCAGTGTTGTAGTCAAACAGTACAAATGGTCAAGCAGTATTCTTATAGATACATGCATTATCTAAAAAGCAGTTCTATAATGTAACAGTGATAATGCAGTAGCATGGGCAGTTATATCTTTCACTGTGATGCATTAACATGAGAACAGGCTTTCCACATGCTCTAGTTAGAATAGCGTCCACATTCAACCAAGTTAGGCAGTAGAAAACATAATATTTCTGGTGTCCTCAAGCGATTGAATTCAACAGTAGTATAATAATATGCCTGAGGTGGCATGCAAAATTTATTAAAATAACATCATCAGTTCAGTAAGTGCTTTCACCTCCTTATATGAGACTTCTTCAGACTGAATAATGTAATGTTAAAACACATTTGAATACACAAACAATCACAAGGAAAACACCCTTTTTCAGGCACATTAATGCTGTAACCCTTTCCTCTTCAGATAAACAACAAAATCTTCCCTGTTGTTCAATCCTGGCGGATACGAAACCTTTAATTTTACCTGACACAGATATTCACACCACCCCAATTCATCTTTGGCATTAAGCAGTTTGTCAAACTCTTGTATTTGATCCAAAACCATAAACTTGCAGACTACCTTGCATTTATTAGTCTTACAGTGTTTACTAAGTGCATTTTTCACACACCCCCACCTGAATTGCATACTTGTGCTCATATATTCATTTATATAATACTCTAGTTGTACAACCTACATAAAAAGACATGCAAGACCTTCAAACTACTAAGTATGCCACAAATTTTGATTTGCAAGTATAACGTCCCTTAATTTTAATATATATATATATATATAGATATATATATATATATATATATATATATATATATATATATATATATATAGATATATATAATCATTAATACTATGTTCTTCTATACCAATGAACAGAAAATCACAAAAGTTACAGTTATAACATTTGAACATACTTGGCTTTCTGCAGTTTGCTCTGGCATATTTAACTTCAATTGAAAATAATTCTTAAAGGTCTTGTTGCTGTTTTGTACAAACATCGGGTGTTCCCCAACAACCTTGCTTACTTCTGGATAACTTCTTAAAATTTTTCAGTTATTAGTTATTATATTTTTTATAGCTTTGTCATCAACATTGTTAATGATTTGCATGGACACCCTGCAGTTAACCTCCTTTGGTTTTACAGACACACAATTTCATTCTTTTCTCAAATTATACACCTCAATGATTTTTTTTTCTGTCACTAACCTGGTGAGGTAAACTCTACTTACAAATTTATTACATAAACTGACACTTTCATTCAAAAATTTTTATCTTTTACTGTCAGTCTGTCAGCTCTCATAAGTTGTCCTTTCACAATATTTTCTTTTTTTAGGGTGCATACTCATATAATCTAGATATGCATTGTTTTGAACATCCTTCTTAAATATTTTGATTATTAATTTTTAATGCTCCTTGAACACTGTTACATCTAAATAATTAATGTTATCAAAGCATCCAAGCTTTATTTAGATCTAAATTTCAAAAAAAAAAGAATTGATATTATTCAAGTAAGTTGGAAAATCACTCAAGATTTCTGTGCTCCACCTTCAAATTAAAAACACATCATCAATAAAGCATTTAAATAATATAATATTCTTTGCATACATACTTTCAAAAATGTTTGTCCTTTCCCATCCTTGCACGAAAATATTGGCATAACTGGGAGCCATAGCAGCCCCCATTGTCACTCCATTAATCTGGCAAAACATTTTAGCATTGAATTAAAAACATTGTAGCTCGATATTACATCCTTTATTTCCATCAAAAGACACACATTATTGGTATAAAACAATGTGGAATTAATTAATTCCACACTGCCTGTTTCCATACCTTCATCATTAGGTATAACCATGTACAATAATTTTATATCAAGGGTAGCCAACAAATATGTCTTGTCTACTAACGTGCTATCTATCTTAGTCTTGAAATCAAATGTGCCCCTTATAAAAGAACTGCTAAGCTCCATAACTCTTTGTAGATGCTTGTAGATGGGGATGAAAAACTACACTTGATAAACACTATAAGACAACTGAATTCAAGATAGATTACAAGTTTATGGTTTTGGAAGAAATACAAGAGTTTGACAAACTGCTTAATGCTGAAGATGAATTGGGGTGATGTGAATATCTGTGGCAAATAAAATTAAATGCTTGCTATCCACCAGGATTGAACAACAGGGAAGATTTTGTTGTCTATCTGAAGAGGGAAGAGTAGAGCTGTGGGGGTGGGTGGGAGCAGCAAGTGGAGTTTAAAAACGGCTGTGTGGGATGGAGAGTTTTTTGGACTGGGAGTAGGTTGGATACATTTCAGGCAGTGTATACATTAGACTAGCGTGAGACCAGTCTGTATTAAAATAGATGGAAGTTACAGAGCTAGCATATGGGAATGTAGAAACAGAGACATTTGTCCATCAGATGCATATTTCTGAACCTCTAAGGAAAATAAATCTGGGCAAAGCCAAAAATGATGAGGCAAAAAAATCTTAAAACAAGGGACATATTTTAAATATGTATAAATTTAAAAATTTGATAGAATAACAAGTTTTGTGTTAGCCAGCATTTTCTGAAGGATATGAAGTCTAAAACTCACTTAAGTGTTTGCCATTATTTATTGAATTCAGTCCTTAATTATTTGCCAGAAAACAATGTATTTTATGAGGAACAAACTGAAATATGAGGCAAAAATCTGGACATTCTACAAACATCTAGACAGTTGGGAGTTAATGACTGGATGAGATTTTAATTGTTTTTTGAATTAATTTTAGTTTTAGTAAGATGTAGTTCAAAGCTTTCACAGTATTCATTTAATTTAGGGGGTCTGCTACATTATTTTGCATTCTGATAATGAGAAGCAATTTATCTTTTGAATGTAAGACCATATTTGGGGATTAAAGTTCAAAGACATTGTTTAGGGATGGTCAGTTTTCAGACTTACAGAGAAGTCCCTGTACTGCTGTTAGTAGGTTATTGTTAAATAGCGTAAGAGTTCCAACCAGTATAGCTATTTGAGAGCCAGGCAGTGGTATCATCTGAAGTGCAGATTAAAGGTAAATGTTGTGGTTTTATTGTAACATTGCTCCAGTTTGTTTAACAGTTTGATTTGAAGGTTATTAAAGATGGATAAAGCATATAGGGGAGAAGACAATAAGAAAGCAGTGGCTGTATGTTTTCTAGATGTGGAATTGAGGTATGCTTTTGAGCTGTATAAAGATCTGAGACTTTAATGTTTAATGTTTTATTTTTTAACAGCTTGATGTATGCTTTAGATCTGTATATGGATCTGAGCTTTTTGTAAGTTTCTTCAACAGCCTATGATCTGTGGAGATATATTTTAGCTACTCATCTATGTTAATGACTAGATAGTTTTACCTGTGTAACCTGTTCAGTCCTGGTGTTGGCAGAGGTTAAGATGAAAGATGCCTTTTGTTGCCTTTTGTGAATTCAGTTGTTTAAGAGTAAAGAATATTAAATTACTATTTTTGAGGTGTTAAGTAGGAGATGAGAGCTACTTAACCATGACTCAATAGAGAAGAATGAGTCTTGTGTGAAGTCTTGTAGTTTTGCAATAAGTGTAGCAGAGCAGACCAAAAAAGAATTATCTGTATATTAGACTATAGTAGTGTGCTTAGCAGCTGTAAGGAAGTCATTAATCGAGAGACCTAGAACTGAACATTGCAGACCAACTACATTTATGGGGAGGAAAGAGGAGAAGTCAGTTTACAGTTTTACAGCCTGTACTTCATTTGATAGATAGCAAAGAAATGAATGTAGGTAGGGTCTGTGGAATAGAGTTTTTGAAGATGTTTTATATTGGACACAGTATCAAACTCTTTGGATACGTCTAAGAAAAGTGCTGAAGCTAGATGACCTTCATTTTCTGTGTATTTACAGTTGCAGTCAAGTTCAGTAGACAAGTAGTAATGCTATGATGGGGTATAAAACCATGTTGTGTTGAAGAGAAAAGCTGTTTGCCAAGCAGATAGCAGATTATTTGTTTGTTTAAATGTTTCTCTAGTACTTTTTATAAGGGTGATAGGATGACTATTAGCTATTAATTGGAAAGGTCAGTTGATGTAACTCCTTTGTGAAGGGGTTTGATAAACGATTTTTTCCAAACTGATGGGACAGAGTGTTCAGCCCGGGATCTATTTATCAGGATTGGTATGGTATAGGAAATTGATTGTGATACTGTTTTAAGATATTCACCTGTCAGATTGCCTGGGACATTGGTAGTGTGTTTTAGTTTATGGAGGAGCTTTTTGATCATGGTAATTAGAACAGGTTGAAGAGAAATATTTTTGAAGGAAGATATTAGATTGGGGAGGCTATAAGTGTTCAACTGGATGTGTTGTAAGTCAAAGATATTACTTTGTTAATAAGGTGGGTATTAAATTGATTGGCAATGCTATCATGTTGGTTTGGTGTTTTGGGGATAGGCTGGATAACTTGTCCTGGATTTAACAGTTTATTAACTGATGCCCAGAATAGTTTAGGGTTATTAGAGTGTTTGTTTTGGAGTGGCAGAAGTAGATTTTCTTATCTTTGGTAATTAGATTTTTAGCTTTTGACTCTAAGGTTATAGGTCATACCTCTCAGCCTCTTAGCACAAGAAATCTGGAAAGACCCTAAAATAACTGGGAGGAGATGGGGAGCAAAGGCCACAAAATATGGACAGATTTTAAATATATCTATTTTAATGCATACATTTGCTAGAATAACAGGATTTGTGCTAGCATGCATTTTCTGAAGGATATGAAATCTGAAACTGAAATTTATGTCATTATTTAGGGACTTCAATCCTCAGTGATATGCCAGGAAACCACTATGAGGAACAAAGCAAACATATGAGGCAAAAATCAACATTCTGCAAAAAATCTAAACAACTGAGAGGTATGTTGTAGGTTATTATCTGTTTTATTTTTCGACCAAGTTTTCCATGCTTTGTATTTCTGTTTCATGATTTGTTTTGATTCTAATCCATGCAGCTGTTTTGTTTTTCTACTCTCTTTGATATAAGTAGAACAAGAGGTCTAGGATGCTTAGGAAGACTGTTTTAAATTGTGTTTTAGCATCATCTAAAGGTAGGGTCCCGGGTGATTCCCAGTTGTATTGATTCAGCAAGTTTATGAAAGTTTCTTTATGGGAGGTGGGCATTTTTCTCACCAGGGCATAGTAATGAGCTCTAGGGTTGCTGCCTTGGTGCCTGGCTACACAGATGGGCAGATGATTACATAGACATTCCATGAAGTGCCAGAGTAAGAGATTTTATCAGGAGTGGATGTTAAAATCCAGTCCAGGAGGGACAGTCTGGCAGTGGCCGTATTTTACCCAGTTGAAGTAATGAATTGGGTGACTTTATGAAGCTGGATATTGTTAGTTGGGTGGTCATTTTTATTGTTTGCAAGTTGATATTAGTGTCACCAAATATAATGCTTTCATATGGGAATTAAGCAAAGATCCAACACAGGATGCTTTCAGGTATGGTAATATTATTACCTGGCTGTAGGTAGATTTCTATGAGGATTATTTTTTGGAGTTATTAATTTTGAAAAGTGTTAGCAGAATTTCGGAAATAGAAAAAGTTGGAATAGTTTGAGGGAAAAGATAAATGCTATGCTTGTAGAGCATTCCCATCCCACCTGATGTTTTCTGATCCTATCTTGTCTTATATGCTGTAACCTGGTGGTAGTATTTCCTTATTTTCTGTATCAGGTCTATATTACAAAATCAAATGCTTAGCTTGTTGAACAGCTAAGCATCAACAGCTAAACATCGAAACCTTAAAATCGTGTATAGCCACTACCACAAATTTTTTCTTAGGGAAATATTTCGCTTGGCTGTTGGACACTTAAGCAAACCTTAAACTCTAATTAAGTAGGGGGCTGTTCTCCCCACATCACCCCTAACTAAATATATAAAATCTGAGATTGACCTACATTGAGGAAAAGGGCAACTTCCCAATAACGGCCAAGCAATTTTTTTCCCTGAGAAAAAATTTGCAGAAGTGGCCATTCAAGGGTTTTACACTTTTGCTATTTAGCTGTTGACATTTAGGTGTTCGACAAGCTAAGTGTTTGCTCACCTAATATGGACCCTCTGTATAATGGTGCATTCACATTTCAATGAATATGAGGACATCTGGGGAGGGAGAAGTCACCCAAGCATGCAGTTCAGGGAGTTTATTGTAAATGCTTTGTATGTTAATATGATGTAAACTGAGACCAGGGGCTGGGTGAGGATTAGTCTGGGTGTTACTGATTTGAGGAGTAATACTTAGTGTGAGAATAGAATGAGTTAGCCCAGGATCTGGGTTAACATAGCTGCTTAATTTTATTGACATGTACATATAATGTTGTGACAGTACTTTTTTTGGATTTAGGCCATGAGTTATGAAAAAGTAGAAATTGTTGCCGTTTTAGGTAGGTGCTCTTGAGTAGATTGATATGCATGGGCTGACATAGATATGGGGAGATGACAAATAGAAGCTATGGTTGGATGGTTTCCTGTTTTTTATTTCTGCAAATCTTTTGGGTTTCTAATACTATGAAGGGAATGGACCCCATTCTTAAGTCAAAGTACAATTAAAGTTCATGAAATTAGTATTGTTTCAATTTTTGATGTCAGGTAAAAGTGCTCTTCATAGCACCAGCAATTTGCCCAGTAATGACTCCTTCTGCAATTTGTATGGGTAACATGAATTGGTAACATATCTAAATACGATTGAAGATTCTTTTTTATAACACCTGTTGCTCTTACTACTGTGGAACTGTCAGGGTATCTTTCTTCCACATGGCTCTCATTTCTGCCTACAGATCCTGATATTTTATGACTTTTTGTCTCTCTGTACACAAGACACTGTAGTCACTGGGTGTGGTGATTTCAATGATCAATGCTACTTTTGTCTTCTTTTCTTGGACTACTATGTCCAGTTTTCTAGCATCTATCTTTTGAACTGTTGGTAATGGGTGATCCCATGTGATATAAACTTCATCATTTTCTATAATGCTTTGTGGCTGATGTTTCCAGTGATTTTCAGCCACTTCAGTACCATAATGTTTGCACAATCCCCAGTGTAATAGTCCTGCCACATTATTAGGCCTTTTAGTATAGTGTCCTTCTGCCATTAACATGTCAGCCAGCAACAGGGTGTATGACTGTTTCCAATTTGGTTTTACAAAACCTACATTTGTTTGTTTCTCGATGTGTTCAATGGACTTTGTAAACCAGCGTGTATGTAACCCACTATCTTGGGCTGCCAATATTAACCTTTCATCTCTTGGTTTGAATTCACCTCTACTTAACCATTTCTGCATTATGATGGTTCTGTATAATATCTCTGCTGTTGGGGGTTGTATATTCGATATAGATAGGCTGTTATGCTTGCTAGAATGGAGAGTAATAAAAACAAATGTTGACGCCAACAGCCACAGGAATAGAGCCCAAGTTGTGTAATCCACACGATTTTATTAACAGTTCACATTTCCACAGTAAAACATAAGCCGATAAAAATATCCACACACTGCTTGTAGCAATTCAGTTCTCCAGATTAAAGCACAGGCTGACAGTGGCTGAAATAAATACAGTTCAAAACTTTAAATTAACCACAAAGTGTAAGAATGTTCACTCACTAAGGAAATCAGTTCTGGTCTCCAAGTCAGCAAGCCAGAAAGCAAGCTGGCATAGCCAAGGAAAATCAGTTCAGGTTTCCACGCCAGAGAATCGATTGGTAAAAGCAGGTAAAAGTTAAATACTGCCCATTGTAGTTAGCGGTGCACCTCTCCGAAGTGAAGCGCAAGTTTGTGAAAGCTGGGATAGATGCAGTTCAAGTTCCCAAACCAAACACGAAATACAAAATATGAAATATAATCCACACACTCTGGTTATCTGTCCAGGTCTCCAAACCAAAAAGCAGACTGACATGAACTAATAAGCGTTAAACGCTACTAAGCGTTTTTTGTTCAGATGAATATCCGAACTACATCAAACAAAACTGACAAAAAAAGAATGAGAGTAATGACAGATGCCATGCAATTACTGTGTGTAGTCTGATTAAGGGGAAGATAGTAACAATGTCTTCTCTATTAGCATATGGATAGCAGTGGGCAAACAGAAGCCTGGAAAAGCATTCATGACAATGTTGGAGAGAAATAAGTTATATACTTGTGAGGGAGCAATTAACTGGAACATTAAGAGGCTTATTGAATGTTTGGGGAGGAAGTGTTTGTGAAATACAGAAGGGAGTTGCTTCAGGAAACTCAAGTAGCAGTTAAGCATTTGTGAGAATGCTAAAAGAGGATTGTTAGGCTTGTGGGATATAATTATTTATTTTCCCAGAAGGAATAGTCAGCAATGTATTGACTCAGTGAAAGGCTTCTTATAAACTATCAAACTTCCTGACATTAGAAGCCAGAGAAGCTATAACAGACAGTGCCCAGATTAAAAGATGCACTGGCCATCATTTTCCAAACTTTCTCAGCAAAACTATGATTTATTCATCTATCCAACAACAAGTAAACACCTCTGTCAGTGACTATCAGTGTCAGGAAGAGCACTATTAGTCTTAAGTATCCCGATAAATAAATTACTATCTAACAGAGGTTGCTCACTAAAAGAATACAGGGCATAAGTAAAATGTCCTTTGTAGACTGCCTCAAGTCCTATCCCTGTATTCTGTCTCCTACAAGCTTTTGATGGGAGATCTATGCCTGGCATACAGGGCATTGTCAGATCCCACTCTGATGGGCCTCCTCCATATCCACAAAACAAACATCACCGGAATTACCCATTCTAAAGACTTAAACCTTTACTGTGGTATAAATAGGACCTATAAGAGAGATAGATATGTATCCCAGAGACTACCCCATCCATGTCAAGTGAAGTTCCTCCCTAACCCAATTCAAGTGCAACTTGGATAATTGGATGGGAAACAGGAAATTCATCCCTGGTATGGTATCTATGTCTCTAACGTACACAGGTAACCTGTAAATGGTACATCTCTCAGGCCCATGCTTACACTTATCAAGGGTATCAGAATTTTTTTCTCCTGGGCGTAATGAATATTCTTGGTTAGCCAATAATGTGTAGACTGCTGTAATTTAAGAAAGGGGGTGGGGGCATGTGTGGTTGTTGCATTGAAGAAGGCTGTATTGCTGAAACTGATATGCTGTATTTGCTCTCATCTTGGTTATTATTATATGATGAAATAAAGATTTGGTGCTAACATTTGAGTGTTGGCCATTTGTTTTTCTAGATATTATTTCATTTGGCTGTGTACTGCTCCTTACTTGTGTGGGTTTGGATCGTGTATCTATTTGACTACATGCAGTGTACACCTACATACTATGGGGAGTCACTTTGCTGCATCTCTTTACACTTTGTAGAAACCAGCAGCCACACTGGGTCTCTTTCCTTTGTTCTAATGTTAATATATTGCACATTTATGCCTGCTAAAAGTGCTCTGTTTTATACTGTTAATGTGAATTAGAGATGCTTTGGTTCTGTGGTTTGTTGTCGTTATACTTGCAAAAATATTTACATTCTGTTTTTAGTAATGCTTATATTATGATTGTATTCTTACACTTGCAAGAGTGTCTAATAGTACTCATATTTGACTAAGTGGCCTAGATTATGGCAGAAAGGGTTCTCAGGCCACCACCACTTCACTTAACCTGTTACATGTTCCAATAAAATTTGATTATAGCATACCATAGTGTAAGTGTTGGAGTTTTGCTTTATATTTAAACAAGTGAACTTGCCTTTGGAATTTGTTTTATAGTTGTGCTAAAAATATTCAAAATGCCATACCTTCAGCTTCATTTCATAAACTGTACCAGGACTGGAAATACTTATCATATGGTGATATAGTAGCAATTAAAAGAATTTAGGTTAAATCATAAAAAGTCATAGGGCTTATAGCATGTGATTTACTCATTCTGGATAGATATGTATCGACATCAATTTTTAATAACTGTATCCAAAATGCACAATACATTCTTAGGTGCTGTATAGGAGTACATTCTGTATATATTAATTATTAGCATTCAAGTCCCTTTCAGTTGACCTTACATATACAAATCCTTATATATATATATATATATATATATATATATATATATATATATATATATATATATATATATATATATATATGATTTTGAAAAACATCAGCTAATAGATGAAACACAATTGTGAATAAAAGGTTACATATTTACTTATTTATTTAACATGCGCTGACCAGGAAAGTCCGCCTTGGACAGAGCCTATTTTCAGCAAAGACCCAGGGAGAAACACTCCAGATACATCTTTGTTATGTGTGAGGAAACCGGAGGAAACTCACATGAATGCAAGGAGGATGTGTAGACTCTGCACAGAAGGTAGCCCAGCCACGAATCGAACCAGAGAAGCTCTTGTTGTGATGCAACAATGTTAACCACTGCACCATTGTGCCTCCCATATAAAGTTAAATAATCTAAAAAGGAAAAGCCTTGTAAGTTAAGAGTAAAAAGAAATGCTTGTACTGAACCTTTGAAGCATTGCTGTCATAAAGGAGAAGCCAAGGCAAAGAAAATAGAGTTATTGCTAATGTAGTTATGCTCCCTACCTTGTAGCTGTTTGTTAATAAATGCAGAGATAGAAATGGTAGTTAGTATCCCATCCTAGAATGTATTTATTTATTTATATTTTGTTGATCAGGTTATTTCCAATAGGCCAATGGCCTCTTTTCAGGGGAAATATGAAGTGTTATTCATACTAACTAGGAAAAGTTAGCCAGCGCACTGAAAAGCTTCTTTTATTTTCTTGCCTCATAGCCACTAGGTGAGGTTGTGCCATAGTTTTTTTTTTCCAGAGATCATGAGGAATCCACAATGGAGGATGACATGCAAAGAGGAACTACATAGTTGGAAAGAGAGAAAGTAATGTGTGAGAAAATCATAAATTAGAATATCATAGTAACAGAATTGGAAGGAGATGGATTGGCAATGCAGGATTTGATGGAAATGATGAATCAGAATGATCTAGAGTACAGACTGAAAATTAGCTGCAGTGAGTTGATAGAAAAGTTTATACCGCTCAACTGTAGAGAATTGTTCCAGAATTTCCACATTTTTATATAATATTTTTGGGTCATTCCTCATAAAATTTGGGGTTCTCTGGCAAATCACTGAGGATTGAAGTCACTAAATAATGACACACATTTGAGTTTCAGACTTCATGTGATTCAGAAAATGCATACTAACAAAAATCCTATTATCCTAGCAACTGTAACGTTGTAAGCTTATAAAAGCAATGTTTAGAATCTGTCCCAATTTTGGTGCTTCTGTACTTCCATTATTTTTGACTTTATCCAATTTTCTTGTGATAAGAGGTTTATTTCTTTATTTTAGTTTTTTTACTGGGGTAGTACACTGATCACTATAGACCATTTGCAGGCACATCCCAGCTAGGTTGAGATACCTAAGTCAGGGTTATAGCTGTGGAAGAAGACAAGAGAGAGTTACAATGGAAAATGAAATGGATTTAGTAAAAAGGAATCAGATAAAACTGTTGTATGCTCAACTAGTGGAATGATTTGTTTTAAGGTATACAGTGGCAACAGGATTATAGAAAGACTTATGTAGATGTTGCCAGAATGAAAAAAATATTCAATGGCAGAAGGGAAAACACAATAAATGACAGTAGGTCAGCACTTCATGACTAAGAAACTGGTTGTAAGAATTAAAACAAAAATAATTTCTGTTTAAATAGCGATAATACAATAGACAGTGATAACATACCATTAGGATTTGGTATCAAAGATGCATGAGGGTTAATACGTTTGAAAACTGAGGACTTCTATGAAATGACTTTGAGACACGTTTTGTTTGAAAAGTTTATGGACTAAATTCAATAAAGCCTACACTAAGTGCATACTGTTCCAAGTGAACAGACAACACAGATATAAGGGCCACCTTCTTCCTCCTAATTTTAGTTTTCCTATTGATATTCTTGCAGCTTTAAATATTGACAGGGATTCATACAGGTTATCACAAAGTCTAGACTACATGTGCACTTAATGTAATCTTTCTGAGTGACTAGAAAGCACAAAAAATGTGATAAGAATTTTATTGAATACACATTGTGTACACTTAGTGTAGGCTTTATTGAATCTGGCCCTATGAATGATGTTGAAAAAGAAAGAGATAGCACCGTAGAAGGATATATTTCTTTGAATTTTGGGATTTAACCTAAAATACATGTACAATTCAAGACTGCAGACACTGATGTTACTGATATCTTTTATTGATGTTACTGAAACCACATCTTTTTTCAATGTTCTTAGAGAAGAGCATGAGATAAAAAAGTACACGATAAAAGAAATCTCAGGACTGGGAACAGAAAAAGAGGAAAACATTGAATGTTACAGATGGGACAATGCAGCATGCTCATATTATAATAAATGTGAATGGACAAAAGAGGACTTTAAAATGTAGGCAGCAACCAAAGTCCTATTCTTTCTGTGAAGGTGAACGTCATTTAGTGCAGAATTGTGTGAAGATGTAGTCAATGCAGGGAGAAGGAACACACAGCTAGAAATTGTGAACATACATGTAGAAAGCATAAGGTTGCAAGACATTTTTGGTCTGATTATCCTACATTACAGGACAAAAGACTAAATGAGGCAGAAAGAGATATGGAAGAAAATACTGAAAGTAACAATAAAGAAGCTGAAACTGGGAATGCTATGGGGAGGATACAGAAGATGAACATTTACTAAATTAGGATGAAATCAAGTTATGTAATATAGAGAAACTATGTTATTATTCAAGAACAGAATAGGTATGAAGTACTGGGAAATGATGAAGGAAAACACTTGAATTTTGAGACAGTAGAAACAAAACAGAATAAAAAATTAAAAATCAGTTGGAACAAGAGTAAAGACAAGGAAAAGGAAGGAAATTATAGTTGAAAAAGAAAAGGAAGTTTAAAAAAGTAAATGAATGGTATAACTGTTAGGTACCAATGTAAAAAGTATTAGAAATGAGATCAGGGGACTACTGGTAATTGGTATAAGGCAAAGGCAGCAATGGTGTGTCTACTAGGCACATGATGTGTAAAACAGAAAAGGGATAGAACTGATGTTTCATAAGGAAAGAATATTATGTATCTGGAAGGAATGAGGAATGTTCAGGTACAGGCAAAGTGGTTCAAAGTGGTGAAATTAAAATATTACATATTATAATATTAATACTAGTTAGGATAATGATGCATAATGTGAGAAAAAAATGATACATGTGTAAAAGTATATGTAATTTATGAATACACAATTGTGATAGAGAAAAATGAAAGATTAAGTTAAAAAAATGTGTTGGTAAATATGTTTATAATTATTGTAGGAAACATTAATTGTAATTTACGGAGACTGAGGGGAAAATAACCCAAACAGTTAAGTTAGAAAATGTGGAGAGTTGCGGATATGAAAAAGAAGAGAATGCACCAATCAATGAGTGCTATTTAAAACAGAAATATATTATTTAATGTGTTCTAAAAAATTGAAAGAAATAAAAGATTGTTGGAAATTGTTGAATTTTCTGATCATAGAGAAGTAAGAACAAGACTAGGTGAGAATAATGAAATAATAAAAGAAGGGAAATAAATAAAAAAACTTAACTGTTGAAGTTAGTGAGTGGGAAGAAATTAAGATAGAGTAAAATAATGTGAAGAACATATGACAATTTTTTCAAAGAAAATTGGTCTTAATGGTGGATAGTGCATAAAGAAAAGTGCAAGATTTGCTGATGGTAGAAAATAGAATAAAAAGAAAAATAAGAAGAAGTATGAAGCTATATTGGAAGAGTCGCAGCTAGAAATTGAGAAAGGGAAATAGGTAGGAGTTATAGAAAAACATGGTATGAAAATGAATACAGAAAAAGTAAAGAATGCATTTTATAGGAAATGGTTTGAAAGAATGAGGGAGTATCAACTTACTTAGGAAGTATGATCACAAATGTGGTATAAGATATAAACAGAGAGAGTTAATGGAAGTAGTTGAAAGATTTATAAATACAATATATGAGAGAGAATAAGTTGAAGGAGAAGACTGGTGTGTTAAAATATTTAAAAGTACTAAGGGAGAATTAGATAAAGAGATTACTATAGAAGAAATGAAGGTTATAAACAATGGGAGAAAAGAGCACCAGCACTAGTTAGCCTGAGTTACGAATTTTATAAGTGGATGGGTATAAAAGCGAAAGTATTTTGTAAGGTATTAAATGAATGGTTAGATAAAGGAATATGTCAGCAGATGTATGAAGTGAAATTCTAACATTTATATTGAAGAAATATGAAAGAAAGTATATAAGAAATTGGAGATCTGCAACTTCAGGAAATACAGACTATAAAATATTTATGAGAATAATAAAAAACAAAATACAAAAAGTGTTGGATGAAGTAATAGAGGATGGGATGATTGGTATTAAAGGAATAGATGTAAAATAAATGTTAGTAATAGTAAAGGAAATGATAACTAAGATTCTGGCAGAAAATATTGAATTAAAATTGGTGACATGATGTATCTTATCTTAATAATAAATGCAATTATTCCAATGTTTATGTCAGAAATGAATGAAATATGTTGGAAGATGGGAAAGGTAATTGAGATGCCATTATGTTTGTCCTATGCAGATGATTTTGTTAATATAGCAAAAGATAGGCAGTGGATGAATGAAAATTTGAGAATAATAGAATGGTAATTAAAAAGGTATATCTGAAACTAAATAAGTTAAAAATAAAGAAAGGTGGTGAAATAAAAAACCTTGTGTTTAGTACAACAGGAATGAAATTAATATATTATTTGTTATGCTTTTGGAGTATGAAGATATAATGACTGAGTAAAAAATTAAATTGTTAGAAAGAAAAAAAAAATATTCACAAAGTGGAAAAGTTTTAATTTAGCCATTAATAGAAATTTTATACATGCTAAATACATATAATATCAGGGAGTTTAATTGTTCCTAAGCAATATGAAAAAAAAAAGTTGATAGACTTTTTTGTGTGTTATAGAAATGTGAAAGACAGAGATAAAAATGATGAGGAAGATGAGGTATGAAGATAAATGAAAGCAAGAAAAATTAAAATGAAGTAGTGAGAAAGATATAATGATAAGAAATGACTATGTAAATAAGGTAAGTCTATGGAAATAAACAAAAAGGTTGTAATGAGAGAAAAATGAGTAGTATGAAAAAACATGAAAGATTTTTATTTAGTATACTCAAGGAAGGATATAGCAAATGAGATTAGAGATGCTATTAAAGAAGGGAAGTTTAAAGACTTTTATGAAGCTGAGGACTTTTTGTGGAGAATTTGTTTAAACAATCTGCCTGTTAAAGCAACTATGAAGTATAAAGCAACTGAAGAAGGCATGTGTTATGACTATAAAGGAGAACAAACTGGGAAAATTTTAATTATGATTGTAAGTGGAAGGTTTCAAGAACATGAATATGGAAATGATCACTTATGGAAAATATGAGGAATGAAGAAATTGACAAGTGGGATAAAATATTATTTGTTACAGTCTGAGTTTATGGAAAGAGGACATATGAAGGTATGTTGTATAACAAACAGAAGGGGTTAAGATGCACTGGCTGAAATTTGAAAATATTTTTGGAAGAAGCAATGCAGGATAGAAGTCAATAATAAAGAAATATATATTGGGCCAGACCCTAAAATAGTTGCTCTCAGTGTAAGTTTGCCCTGATTCTGAAAGATTTGATGTCAATGTAGGTGACTTATGTTGGTATAAGGCCTATCTATAAACAGGCTTGCATCAGCAGCCAAATTGTAAAAGACCAGTTCAAAGTGTAAGTTGGCTCTTACACTAAGAGGAATGCGGCCCATTATATTTTTGTTGCATTATTAGTGAGCAAAGTGCAAAAAGTAGTGATGATAAAGAATAATGTAAATAGCTTAGATGTGGTATTGCAATGTAATCAATGTAAATAATAGAAATAATGGGAATAAACCAAACAGCAACTAAATACAATCCCAAAAGCTTTATCACATCCAAACAGCACATTCATCTTATACCCAAGACTTCATCATACTAAAGATAATCTACACAACTTAAAACACCAAACACAGCAAATATGTGTGTCTTTAACCACAACTTGTAACAAAACAGACAAAATACACCTGGAACAATACAGCGTGAAAAGACTTCTTATGTATGTAAGCCAAACTGACTAACACAGTCAATGGGCCATTAAACCACTTTATTAAGAATAAGTTAAGCACTTTTGTCCTGAAAACCTGTTGTTACTTCTTCATAACTAATTAAAAACCAAACTACATTCCTTAAATAAAACAATACATAATTACATAAAGTAATGTGATGAAGCAGTTATTCAATAAATAAGTACGGAGCCAAGAAAACAGTACATTCAAGTAATAAAAGGTACAAAAACACGATAAGCATTAACATAAATGACCAACACATTATTTATTTATTTATTTATTGACATTTGTTAACCGGGTTTGTCCATCTGGGCTTGTGGCCCATTTTCAGTGGAGACCCGAGGAGAAAAGCTCCAGTAATACATTTTAAAACAAGTACAATTTTAAACAATATTGATATAATAGCAGTTATAGCAAAATGATTCATATATGTTGGGTTACATGCATAAAGTTAAAGTTGCATTAAAAAGAACCTAAGTAACAATTTTACATTGATATAGTTCAATAGGTCAACAATAAACATTTTTTGTTTGTATAAAATTGTGCAAGTAGACACATTGGAGAGAGAGGTGTAATGAGGTACTAAGTATGGTCCTTTTGAGGGTACATAAAGGGAAGGAAGACTAGGTAGGGTCATGGCAAGGGCAGGTTCTGGAATTGGGAAAATAAGCTTTTAGTTCATTTTTAAAGTGTGAGGTGTGGGAGATTGAATGTAATCCAATATTACTATCTGAATAAAATATGCAGCAACATTTTAATGTACATGCAAAACCCTGTTAAAATAACTTAAAAAATAAATGAAAAAAATATATTGTTCACAAATCATGTTATATAAATCTTGAAGCGTAGTTTTAGAACACACAGAATAGACAGATTGTCATTTAAACCTGGGGGTGTGGTGGAATGTAATTTCAATTGCCATTGTAATTCACATCTTTCAATAACTAGCACCCACCAACCACCTCTTGGGTTCATAGGAACGATATCAAGAATACCAAAATTAAATTTTGTTCAGCCCTTACAAACCAAAGTATGTTTGAAACGGCACTGTTTGGGTTCTCTTGTTCATAAAGTCTCTTCCTTAACTATCTTTCTGTCTTACCTACATGAAAAAATCCACATTTATTACAAATGGCAATATAAACAACCCCCTAGTAGAACAATTACCTTTTTTCAAAAATACTTTGAATGATAAGTTTTGTAAGTGAACAGTAAGCCCTTCTAAAATATAAGGACATTGTTTGCATGCTCCACAGTGAGAGGTTCGTTTACCATTAAAATTTATAGGGGCCACTATCTGTTCAAAATAATATTTGAGGTTTCTACCAGTTTTAAAAACTAACCCCCGGATTCATGAAGCTTGCGCCAGGCCCAGGTGTAGCGTAGGCGGCATAACGCCAAATATGTCCGCCGAGCAATTCAGGTACGAACCAATCCCATGTGCACTACCGGCATACGCCAGAGCTACGTAGCCCTCGGCATAGGTAAGCAAATCACCACATGCGCAGTGCCGCACCATGCTAATGAAGGCATACAGCGATTCACGAAGTGGTTCAGGCGTAGCACAAGCCCATGGAAATGTAAACCAAAAAACACGGTTTACATTTTCCCAAACAGAACATCGGAGTTATGGAAGCGGACCACACACATGTATTACAAAGTTAACATATGCCAATGGAGAAATACACAGCCAATGGCACAAGAAAAGATGCACAACAACTAAAAAACAACATTTAATGTCATGTCCACAGTAACGCACAGTACAACCACAGGGCATGTGTGTGCAAACAGGAATACAAAGGAAATATATAAAAATGGCAGAAAATTGCAATGAAAGACAAATCAGGATTGCAGCATAATATGCAATGGTAGGCATGGCACACCACAAGCAAGGCGCAAGTTTGCCAGGGGCCCGCGATAGTGTTTGGCGCTGTAACTATGAATTAGTAGTCAATGCCATGCAAATGAGGCAGGTAATACTGAATCGCAAACGTCCCGCTGGATTAAGGATGTACCTGATGGCACAGTGCTATAACACCGAGGAGTGTATCAAAGATGATACATGGCATCAGCAGAGGGGTATGCCACCGTATCAGTAAGCACATTGGAGCAATACAAATCTGGCCTGGCCATTGCTAAGCAAAGCTGAATGACAGGGGTGGGGAGGAGGGTATAGCACCGTTTAGCTGAGAGCACACATGGTGCCCAAAAGCGCATGTGTACAGGGATGAACTCATGCCCAAAACCCGGTAAGCAGATGCACGCGCTGCGAACAATAGTACAAACAGGAAGGTCATGGGAAGAAAAGAAGGAAATGCCAAAGCAGGGTAATTGGCGTAGTAATGAGCAATTAACACCAATCAACCCACGGCGGCCAATCCACGGCAATAGACAAGCCTGCATGCAGAAACCTGCAAAACAGGATAGGGGAGGCATAGGATTGCAAAGAAAGGTGTGGAGGACCTGGAATGCAAAGACAGGAGAACTGTCATAGCAGAGCAAAGCAAACCCACAGTAGATTGGCAATAGCTCACATTACACAGGATTAGCCAGGTCTATTAAAGTACAAATGAAAGCAGGCAGCTGGATGCATGCCAGCAAATGGTAGGTGTAATGTGCACAAATGTAAACGGAAGGGCAGGAGGTAAGCACGACATCCAAATGTAATGCAACACCAAAGCAGCACAATAGCGGTTTTGTAAATAAAACACAAAAGATACCCTGTAGCCACGATCGTACATACTCACCCTATGACATCATCAGTGTTCACATCAGAACAGTATAAAGTGTGAAAGCACCCAACACACACCTGTGTATTCCCAAACATCGCACCATAGGTGTAAACAGATTGGGAACTTTTAAAATGTACATGTTGGAAGCTGCCATAGCTGTGATTCATCAGCATGTGTTACAGACCAATGGTGTTGTGGAGGATGATGCCGGCAGCCGCCGTAGGCCTCAGAGGAGGAGAAGAGTGTTCAGACCAAGGGTAACATACCAGGGGCTACATGATCTGGAGATAGTAGATCATTACAGGGTGGACAGGGACATCTTACAGCAAATAGTAGAGCTGTGCTGGCCACACCTGAGAACGAGAAACAACAGAGGGGACACATCCCAGTGGACACGAAGGTATGTGTAAGCTTTCGAATGCTAGCCACAGGTACCTTTAAAAGGCCAACTGGAGATATAATGGGGATCTCACAGGCATCAGCATCCAGGGTACTACACCAGTTCCTGGATGCCATGTTACCACATGCCAATGAGCATATACACTTCCCCCAAACTCAGGAGGAGTTGGCCAGCAATATGCATCATTTCCACCATGTGGCAAGCTACCCGGAGGTACTGGGTGCAATAGACTGCACGCACATACAAATTAAGTCACCACCCGGTGAGTATGGTAGGCATTACATAAACCACAAGGGATTCCACTCCATTAACTGCCAGGTTGTGTGCAATGCCAAGGGCATTATCATGGATGTGTGTGCTGGCAGCCCTGGAAGCTACCACGACTCCCATATAGGGCATGCCTCACAGCTGTATCAGGTATTTGTCAGGGGAACATCCCACAAGGTCACCTTGTGGGGGATGCTGGCTATGCACTGGAGCCATGGATGATGACCCCCATCAGAAATGCACACACACCAATGCAAGAACGCCATAATGAGGCACACGCACAAACCAGAATCATCATAGAGATTGTGTTCAGGATGCTGAAATCATGGTTCCGGTGCTTGGACACATCTGGTGGAGCCTTGCAGTACTCTCCAGGTACGTGTGCCCACATCTTCATAGTATGTGCCATGCTACATAATATGATCCTGTGGAAACAGCTGCAGCAGGGTCATAATAGGGGAGGGTCTCACAGCCCACCACAAGTGCCAAGGCCAACACAGGCACAGAGGGATCCAGACCACGGACACACTGTGCCAGCCCCAGTAGACAGACGGAGGTGTGCCCAATATGCCTATGCCTTGGCCTTGGCAAAGAGGGAACGTATAGCACATACCTTGACAGTGTAGGATCCCACGGACTGACACCCCTCCCCACCTGCACACAGTAACATGGATGGCACGCAAACATGACTACCTGTGAATTGTGATGTATAGGTGGCCCACTGTGGAATCCTACATAGGCAGCCCTCAAACATTGTACATGCAACAGCCATGGGAACACGGAACTGTCAACACCTGAACAGTAGATGCACCCATCAGCATCTGTCGGTGCTGTGTGTATAGGTTCCCAGGTACATCGGTAGGTACACGCCCAATTGTCAGAGGCAAAACACCAATGGGGTAAACAGTGACACACATCACCACAACATCGAGTAAGCAACTGTCGCATACTGGAGCAGAGGCAATCACGGGAGCACATGTGTGTAAGCACTGTCCTACACACAGTCATCATGGATTACCCACCGCGTTACTGAGGGGCTCCACAAAATGTAATCATGGATGTAGTGTCAAGGCAGGGGATGTACCCATGACAGGCATTAGTCACCCCGGCATGCTGCATCCACGGTCGTATGAAGGTGTAGCAAATTATCGGGTGTACCTAATTGTGATATACATACCCAGTGCTGGAGTACAGCCAGTAAACATCACATGAACATACCATTAACTGGACCCATCAAGTTGTAAACTAACGGAGTCATCCATGTGAGTGTAGTGTGGAGTAACTGCTGTAGTGTACTGCACATACAAATTTACATAATTCTTGTACAACCCCCAGATGTCCAAGTGGTACATGCAGTGACTGTCATGCATGTTCCCAGTCCCACTTCCCGCAAGGGATGTAACATAATCCCGACAGTACGGGTAATGCAGTCCGGATGCAGGTCATCAGAATATGTGTAGCACACGTTAGCGGGAATAAGCGTTGCCCACAGCTGGTAAGCGATGTTTAAATATGACTATACGGATATAAGCGAAACAGGGCTAAGTGTCACCGACCACTGCACAGATCACGGTCAATGATGTACAGAACAGGTGACACCAGCATTAGTCACTCCTGAACAAATAGCACCTGCTCTGAAGGGTAAAATGACCACTGCCAGGAGTAGAAGGCAGTCATGTACACAATCACCCAACACAATTGCTAGGCAAGATGTACGTACGGTAGGGTTGCCACAGTTCAAATGACCAATGTGGGACATACGCTAGATGTCAGCAGGACGACACACACCCGGCCAGGATGAAAACCAGAACATAGATAAAAAGCTTATAGTTTAGTAATGGTCGCAGGTACGTGTTCCGTGTCCTGTAACATGTAGGCGGGTCAGATACAGAATAAGGGTGACATGCAACAATGACATAAACTATAGGGAATATGTCCCAAAATCACAGGACATTTGCTATGCTCACAAATATTTCACAGGACACAACTGCACAAAGAGGGATTGTCCCTCGCAAAGTGGGATGGGAGGTAATCTTAACCTATAGCAGGTGTGTAATGTGACAGGTACAGACACAAACATGCGGAGTCTAGGAAACACAGTACACAGTGACAAGCACACAATGAAAGGCATAGCATGCCTGTCACCACCCCTGTCCGAGATATGTATATATAGGATACCGCCAACTATGGAACGTGTCACACACTGACACGCGTAACCAGGAGGATGAAAGACAGAAAAAACACAGTACTGGAACAGTAGAACTATGAGCAATAGGACGATAGTAATGACATGTAGTCACCACTGTCGGCGGTGCAGACCACGTAGGTACCGTGTACAACTGTGGTTGTGTGTGATGTAGCCTGTGTATGTGTGTGATGAGGGTGCCATGTGTGTTCCCATGTGACTAAAGTGTGTCGTGTGTGTCCTCATAGTGTGTCTGTAGGTGGCAACTCGGAGGTAGATGACTACGGTAGGTGTGGGTATAGCTATCCGTAGGCATGCGGTAAACACCTGTCCCACATCGGGAGGGACGGACCCCCCAGGGCAGGTGTGTCCTGACATGAAACATTAGAAAGGGCAACTGTCCATGAGTGTAGGACATTAGTATGTCCCACATAATATGCAATAGTTGCAGGAAATAATCATGCCTATATGTAAGAAATGGAAATGTTACATGCAAACCCATATGTAGTGAAGGACCAAGAACAATAGGTTTGTAATGAGGATAAAAGTATGTGCTATCCCGTGTACTGACCATGGCCATATGTCAGTCTGTAAACACCACTCTGTGACCCACAAGTGTCCAACTATGGCCATATGAAAAGGTGGCAAGCCATGCGACAGAGGGTCTGACACCAACACCACTGCAATGACAGCAAATATCTGGGGCAGACATACACGGGATAGCGTTCATTTATAAATATCTCTGCACATATTGCCGTACATCCGGAGGTATGGAAGTATCAACCACACCTGCATATCATATTGAAACCAATTAACAACGGCCCACAGTAAATTCCCGTAATAGAAGACTATTAAGTGATAGCACAGTAATTAGGGAAGGGGCCCACACACATATATATGGACTACGTAAAAATGCAAGCCCCACAAAACTGTATATGCTACGTACACCTGCCTACATCCCCCACACTGTAAACAATAGCAATTCAGACCGTAACCACAGCCCAAACATCTAGTTAGTCAATTACATCTGTTGAACCATTGACATATCTTGTGAGAGACATTTAAAGGCGCCATGCAAAATTGTATCTATCGTATAAGGGAACAAACGGCAATGTTACAGGTGTTTGCAATAGTCCTTTATCAGACGGGTGGGATGACAGGTACAGTCACAGGTAGAATCACACACAATCCACGGGGGACATGACCCCAAAATAGACTTGGCTCTACACAAAGCAGTTGCAATTACACGCAACAAAACACAGTACAGGCCATCTCCCCGAAGGCAGGACAAATGGCCAATGCCCAGGTGGAGAATTCAATTATACCCCACTGCTGCTGCGTAATTGGCGAATGGAGTAGCTGCACAGCTGAAGTGCATGTAATTAGTCACACCGGACCACAAATTGGTGGCAGTAAACCACATGTTGCAGGTATAGACGTATATAAGGATGACTTGCCAGATATGCAAACTGTATGCTCATACCATATAACAGTTGAAAGAGTGATACAGAGGAGCGAGATAGAGACGAAACACCAGAACAATATCAAGGTATGTATAACACTAACTGTATGTATAGTATGTTCTGAATTACATAATGTAAGTGTATGCATAGCCTGGTTTGCAGTAATTAACAGAGTTCGCCATGCATAAAGTGGGGAATGGTATTTATGTAGTGATGTCTTGCTGATCATACCAATGCGTGTAGAAGATGTGTGTCCAGCAGTGGGCCACAGGGTAAACAGCACAGACACCACAAGGGATGCAACATGACGGCATTAAATACAACAATGTCATACGACCCTCTGTCAGTGGCAGGGTATGTCCAATAAGTATGTGCCACAGCAGGGGATAGTATATGTAGATATACTGTAACAGTATGCATGTGTATGGGCATATAACGTCAAAGACATGTCTAAGGTGGACCCTCTGTGCAAGTAATGGTTGAATTATGGGATACCATGTAAAACATGTGTAATGTATAGTACAGTAGATTGATACGTCAGATATGTTACACAGGAGAACAGGCATATGATGCATAACAAAGGTATCATATTGTGATGTGAGTACTATGTAATTAAGATATGTATAAACAGTTATGATGAAATAACTATGTACTCCACTCTGTGCATTTGCAAAGGACGCAAACATTACTCCCATACTAGAATAGTGGAAGAGATGTGACAGACAAACATGAACAGATTGGCATGTACAATAACAGTAGACATATGGCCCTGTAGTCATGAGACATTGTAATAGCATGACAGCCAATCTAACTGGAAGGGCTATACCAGTAACCATGCACAAAGGACATGTAATAGCTGCACAGGTTCATAGTGGTGTACCATGCAGTCTGGCAAGTCAATGTGTAACAACAACTACAGTGTGCACACCAGTGGCACCTCTCCAAGGTAGTGTCCTGTGAACAGAAGAGCCATGTGTAACCTGCATCACTGCACAGTACAGCCACTGCAGTGATCCCTGGCGTACATGTGTCCACCATCCAGCAAGCTAGGTATCACATGAATACTGCTACTGACTGTCCATGCATGATGTACATAGGAAACATGTCCCAAAGCATGGTGAGTGTCCGGTCTGGGAATGCAACCCCCAAGCACATGCCACACACTGTCACATGTGTGCACATATCCATGAGCATCATGGTCATAGTGGCTATTGTGTATGTTGTGTATACGGAGTATATCCATAAACATATTTGCAGACATGGGCCCTGTCTTTGCAGCAGACATCACCCCTGAGTATGTAGTCTGCAAATGTGTACAGATGTGGTGTCTGTACATAAGCCACATATGTCACCAGGTGTAGCTCAATAAACATCATGGTGTTTTAATGTTGGGGTATGTAAAGCTGTTGTGTAAGGTACACCCTATGCGGGGTGTTGTACCCATGGATGTGTGTATACGTCCGGTGTTCAGAGGTACAATGGGTGCCTATGTACCAGCTACACACCCAGGACAGACATGTGTGAACATGTAGAAGGATATCCATGCCACAGTGGCAATGTGGTAATCACAGGAGTGTGTGCGACATACATGTGTCTCACACACATGTACAATGCAACATGTATGTAGGGGAATAACACCTATGTGATAACCAGTGGGAAGATGGTGTACTGCAAAGGTGATGTACACACCAAGTGTCATGCAGGTAGAGGCCATGATGTTCATATCGGTATCTGTCACAGTGACACCCATATGGATGGGGTCTGTATCAGCTGGTGGAGCAACAACGGTGCTGGGTATGCAGTGGTCTGTAAAGCTAGGCAGGGAAGTCCCCTCAGTGGTAGCCTGTACCTCAGGGAAGCATATACCGAACATGAGGGCCCCATGACTGAGGACTGTGGTAAGCCAAGTGTAACTGGATTGCAGTATGTGATTTGCCATCCTCAGTGTGTGTGGCCCGTCCATTAGCCACATTGAATAACATCCAGAGACATATGTTGTGATGTGCAGGTGGATGTAGTCAATACCAGAATGGAGAACGGTGCTAAATGGCAGCGAGAGGACAATGCAGGCTGTGTGGACACCCATGTCGTCATCAACAACTCTGGTGACTGTAGGAAAGGTGTTCAACAGGTGTAGGAGGCATGTTGTTGTAAAGTATGTCCGTGGGACTGCACCCCCAGAGTGTCATCAAAGGACTGGGGCACAACAGAGACTCGACGAATGATGTCCATGATTATGTGCCCTGTAGCCATGCATAACAGACCAGTAAGGTGTGTAGGGCAATAGTCCCAGTGATGTAGTGTGGCGCCACCTGTGAGGAGTGTTGCAGTTGCTGTGTGCCAGTCAGGGGCCACAATGTCTGGTACAAGGCTATTACTGAATATGGTGTCCCAGTGGGGAGAAATGCTGTTCAGAGTTCTGTGGACATCACAGCCTGGAATATTGCAGGGTGACAAGGGGCCTGTGTCCTAGGACATATAGAGTGCAGGTCAGTACTGTGTAGGTGTAACTGCAGGTACACCGCAGTGTACCTGCAAGGAATGTGGCCCTGCAGGGAGTGAGAGGGTGTAATGTTAGCAATGAAGCCATCAGACAGGATGTTGCCAACATCACCTGTTACGGTCATGTTCCAGAGTGACAGTTGTATGTGTGAGCAGATGTGGGTATTGCATACGACTACTGACATACCACCAAAATGCCCTGTGGTACATCTCGGAATGTGTCGCAGTAATGTGTATGTAGCTAGTTATGGTGTATGTGATATGGGATCCTGTGGCCCTACCGAGGCTGACCAGTGAGTCACCCCGCCCATGGGAATGTACACCACTGTGTGACAGCCCCCAACTGTTGTTGTAAAGTATGTCCGTGGGACTGCACCCCCAGAGTGTCATCTGTATTTTGGTGTGTACCAGAATGGCTCTGTGTGGAATAGCATGAACCACATTGTCGTGTATGTGCTATTGAAGTGCACTGGTGTATGTCTCAGCGTTTGCATGTGCACTGTCCACCTGCTTGTGTGTCACGACAACAACTACCACTGTCATACGACATCTGTAGTTGGTGTTGTAGTACTCATCTACTGTGTATGCCATGAAGTGTGTGGTGCCGGTATGTGGCTAACAAGGGTGGGTAGCAGATGTTCAGATTCCACCAATGAGGGGACAACCGCAGGTGTTGAACAGCAGTCACATGTTCGTAGTGTCCATGTCAAGGATACTGTTGGTCTTGGAGGTGGTGTATGGTTCGAACCAGCTGAGCGGAGGTTATGACTTACAGACAGTGTACACCTAATATGTCAGTACATGTGCGGCTATCACAGCTAGGTGTGGGTTACTGTCAGTCTCACATTAGTAGCAGCGGTAGTTCCGGACACAGTCATGCACGTGGAGCACCTGTGATGCATTGTGCGAAGTAACCAGCCGGGATGTGTGTACAATATGGTGGAATATGGGGACACCTCAGCTGTGGGTGTGCCAGTCCAGGTACATGCCTGAGAGGTACGGTCTGTCTATACCCAGTCATTGCAGGTGTGCACTGCAGAGCCAAGAGGTAGGTCCTAGTCACTACAGAGATATTGCAGTGGTGCAGTATCAGGTGTGCCTTGCCTGTGTGCGTCACAGAGGATGATGTCAAGCATTGTGTGACATAACCACATGCTTCGCTAGCCAGTTCCCGTTCTGGTGGTGACTGTTATTGGGCAGTGTGCAAGAAAGGCAGTATAACAGCAGCAAGAGTCCAACATGTGATCCGTACTCCCAGGGCTGACAGGTGCAGGTCAACTGTGCCACAGCATCATGTTGTTTGGCCGGGTCTGTCGAAGTGGACGTATACTAGATGCCTGTGGAATAACATCAGAAGCAGGGACAACTGTTGGGAGTGACACAGTTATTCGTAGTACAGTGGTAACAGGTCCGGATGAACGCAAAATGCTTCCCAGGGCATGGACCACACCAGCAGGGCGACAACACTGGTGGGCTATTGCATGTCCCTGCACACGTAGTCTGTGCCCTGAGTGACAACATCTGTCACACAAACATGGAAGGGGAGTCACACCGTATCTGCTGACTTGTGGCATGTGTGCATAGGTTATGTTGCAGAACCAGTTACTGGACAGCAGGATGTGAGTGACTATCGCCTTGTGTAGCCTGCTGAGTGGAACAGCAGTGTGACTGCTGACATTCACCTAAGACAGGTGTGTTGAGTATATTCTGACACCCTATTGGCTGTATGTGATGGGCACACATGTCTGTGGGCTACAGGTTGGTGTGGTTGTGTTTGGCAATGTGGGCTGTTGTCGGTGCCCCCACATAGTATGGAGGGGTACTGCACAAGGTGTCTCCGTATGTGTGGCCTGTGGTGGGGATCATGTGGGACCATGTGATATGTGGGGTGCGTTGCCAATGTTGCACAACCCCACATGACTGTCAGGTGCAGTCAGGGTTGGTGACAGTATAACCCCCAGCAGGGCTGCATATGTGCATCCCCCACAGGATGTACTGTTGTATGTTGGGAGGTGTGCATTGACTGTGGACATGAGTATAGCTCTATTGCCACATGTACAACATAGTCATCATAGTGACAGGCAATAGCACTGGTACATGCCAGTTAGACATGCCTGTATATAAATGGTACGTGGCAGGTGGACAGGCCGTAGAAACCACCATGTCTCACGAGGTATGTGAGTGATGTGTGTACGACAGCTGTTGTACAGTTATCAAGCTGGAAATGTATGGACAGACAGTGTACCTGTGAGGACTGGTGTGAAATGGGTGCTAAACTAAGCAGTAGCTCATAACGTGCCAAGAAGCTCTGAAGAAATGCTGAGCATGCCCACACATTGTAGATAGGGTGTTGTATACTATCAACCCACATGTGATGACAACAGTCATGATTGGTGGCACCGCATCAGAACACTGCCAGGTATGGTCTGCAGGTTCATGAACCATTATCAATGTAGATGTTAGCAGTACAGATGTACAAGACAGTACAGATGTTCGGCTACAGATGCCTGTGTATGTCACAGGAGTGTTCTACTAGTGGCCTGTTGACAGACTCACAACTACCAAAGGTGCTACAGTGACATGTGCATATCACACAGTGTCAGCTACAGTAAACCAGGGTTAATGTGTTGTACCCCACCTGCATTGTAGCCCATACCACACAGACAAATGTCAGCCATCTCTGTATGTGATGATGTGAATGGCCATGACCTATGGGCAATTGTTGTCACAGTGTTGTGAACAACATACAGAATGGGCTGTGTGTGTGATGTGTGTGACATATGTTCACATTCTGGTGGATGATATCAGCAATGACACCAGTAAGGGAATACCCCCATACCCATTAGGAAACACCTAGGCTGTGGTCAACAGTATGGACACTGTGTTAGGGATGGTGTAGTGTAGTACACCTTCCTGAGCTGGAGACATCTCCCTGGCCCTTTAGGTAGTCATCCGAGTTACCCATGACATGACAAGGTGGTATCCATGTGCACGAAAATCATTGGACAGGCATACACAGCACCCGTGTGACCAATATTGGAATACACATCAGCCTTCAGGGGTAGGGCCCATGCGTGGATGGCCAATACCAGCCTCCACAATACTCACATCCAGTATGCAGCATGCTATCCACCTTGCATACAGACATATGTGACACTATGCTGTTAGACATGCTACATATCCATAGCCTGATCTGAAAGACATATGTCATGGACAACCACCATCCTACCACTAGGATGGCCACATGCTGGACAGATTCCTGTGCCATACCTGTGACATACTCCTGCCATACCATGCAACCCTGTCCACATAGCTGCACATATCACCACTGCCATACATGGTGTGATGGCCGTATGGTAGATGTAGTATCATCTATCTGGATCAGTAATGTGTCACTGATGCCCCTCGTGGTGGCATAATGGGTGTTGGATACAGCTAGGAAACCCAGCCCGTATATGCTATAGCCGATAACCTTACCTGCAAATGACATCCGACTAGCCACTGTCCCATGTCTATCACATGTGCAACACAGGTGATCCGTGTTAGGATGTTGAACAGCTGTGCATTGTAGATGTCTATGGAAAAACAGATGCATGTACAGGTTTCCATGCATACTTGGTGCATTGTCACTGCCCAAGTCCAGTAAGGCTGTGTCTGTGTTGATATGTGACATATCCACAGCATCTAGGTCAACAGCATTACCATGGATACATCAGGCATGGGTAGATAGGTAAGAACACCAGTGCATGCAAACAGACATGTCCACATGGAGACTGATGTCACATGCAGTAGGAACACTAATGAGGTGACACACATATATGAGGATGATATCTAATGCATACTGGGTGTTACATGTGTGGGACACATACATGCCAGTCGTGTTAGTGTCATGTTGATTTGCAAAGATAACTGTGCGAATGTACTAGAATGTATGTGCAGCAGTATCACTGTACATGTCTGTAAATGTGACCTGTCACCTTCATCATGTCTTACAGATAATGCCGCGTACATGCCTACCAGCATATAGCCAACAAGAGGATGATGTCATAATTCCGTACATCCATGAGAACTATGAGGTGTTATTCAGCCACATGTCACAGCAAGCACAGCAGTGGGATGACCTGTGGCAGGATCTTCGCAGGAGGGTCATCGAAGTGGGCGGCCACAACCGCACCTACCAGCAGGTGTGCAGACACTGCACGGACCTCATACGTCATGCAAAACAGCGTGCCACTGCAATCGCCAGAGAAGAAGGTGGTACGGGTGGTGGGCCACCAACCCAGCCTCCACTCACACACACGGAGGAGCTACTGGCCAGTCTGGGAACACCCTCGGAACAGCCCCCACAAACAGTAACTGCCATCGTGGAGGTGAGTGTCTCCCAACCAATGAGTCTGGAGTTGCCTGGCAAGTCAGTACTGAACATATGGCCAGTATATCCCACGTATGTGCATGTGTCAGTGTACATCATGTAATGTAACAACATATGCAAGGTATGTGGACACACATGCTTTATGCTACCCTGTGTATGCACCATACCTCCGAACTGTACAGGTAATTGCAGGATGTCCAGATGTCTGCCTCATATTGTCGGTGTGTTCCCCTTAATATCTGTCCCTTTCTGGCAAATAGCTGAGGAATGGAGTCATTAAATGATGACATACAGTTGTGTTCACGACTGCACATTCCGTTGCAAACCCATGTGCATGCAAACCTATTGGTCTATCAAATATCCAGGTTAGTAAGAGCAATATGTCACAGTTGTCCCTATATGTCCCCCATCATAGTAGGAGTTGTCCACATTTATTGTTCAAAGAGGTTGAGAGGTATGGTATGCACACATGTGCTGACTATATGCTATTGTACAGGTGAATGTGTTAACCTGCACTGTGCACCCTGTGGCTGTCATACAGTCATGGATAATGTTCATACTACAGTGTCACCCTATACAGGTACCTCTGGCATGTCACACAGACAAGAGTCCGTTGCAGGTGAGTCTATCATCAGTATCAGGCATGTCAAAGCATAGATCTGTTCACCATGTGGCCAGTTAATACATGGATATACAGGTTGCATCACCCATCATCCACACAGGCCACCCATGTACAATATATACAACTGAAATGATACACAGACATGAAACTACAGTATTTGTCATTGCTACATGTGTGTCCAGCTGTGCATACAACAGTGGAGGTGTTCTACAATGGAGGCATATGTACTATACAGTGGAACAGAATGTGTGGTACACAAACCAGTACTGCACAGTGAGCTGTGATATGGGCAGACCACAGGCGTCACCATTGTGTTATATGGCCCTGCAAAGGTTTCACACATGGTGATATTCCATCCGACATGTCTGAGACACATAGCATTTTGGTTGCAATATTGTCACAATTCCCCATAACCCATACCCCACATACACCTGTTGTCTGCATAGCCCTGTGCATGGTGACATAACCAACATCTATGGGTGTATATCATATGGGACAACACAGACATGTGTGATAGAAGGCCATCACATACATGACCAACACATGTGCACACATGGCCATGGGGGATGGCCAGAGACATGTAGCCACACAGAAGATGGGATGTGGATACACCCTGTCCCACTTTGTCCACACATGGTCCAAGTACAGCCATACTAGACCGATTGTACAGGTGATGTGGTACGCTGCACATCATAACTGCTTGTGCACAGCTAGCGGAGGTGTCAGTGACATGTACCTCATAAGATGTGTGGAACATGCCGTCTGTGTCATAGCATGATGGTAATCACCTTCACAGATTCTACTGACAGTGACACCAGGCCACAGAAACAGTACCTTTCCCCCTGCCGTTGGACATCACTGTTAGCTGTGCACCATGTGTGTGGTACATCAATGTCATGTGTGAAATGGTGACGTGACAGGTCTGCTATGTGTGGACATGGTTGCCAGGCAGCTAACACTCTGTAGTCATTGTGCAGGGGTGTCATCTGTATGTCCCCCAGTGACCTGACACATGACACAGCATGGTTGGGTGTGTATACACCTCAGCATCATAGGTCACAATCTACAGGTAAGTCATGGGTATACATGCAGTTCTGGATATGCGATGTGTACATAACATGCACTGTTTAGCAATATAGACGCCTCATGATGCCATGCAATGGCACAGTGTCTGTACATCACACTGTACAGCAATGTAGATGGCCCAGTCCCCTACCATGCCCATGCACATTTGCTCAACATGAATTCTATCTGTAGGGCATATGGACAACACCGCAGTGTGATTCCCAGTACAATGCTGTACATGTGTCACGACACCATTGTGTCAGGCATGCATGCATGTTAATGAACATGTCAGCAGATTACATGTCAAGGTCACATCAGCCATGTGTACTGTTATCCTATTCTGGTCCACATGGTGTATCACGGGGATGCATGCATACTACCATGATCGTGCGAATTGCATATGACACCTGCCTGCTGTAGTGTGCATTCCAGGGGGTATGCTTACAAACACTATTGATGTCTGAGCTGCATGCTGTCAGCTGTATCACAAGCATGCTGCATGTCATCTGTCATCTCACATGCATGGTGTGTCAGTGTGTGTGTGTCGGTGTGTGTGTGTGTATGTCGGTGTGTGTGTGTGTGTGTGTGTGTGTGTGTGTGTGTGTGTGTGTGTGTGTGTGTGTGTGTGTGTGTGTGTGTGTGTGTGTCGGTGTGTCTATTGTAATGTAGAGTATTTCTTTGCATTCACAGATGATGTAGGTGTGTTACCCTCCTGTCGTCCATCTGATAGTGTCTACACAGATGCTAGCAGTGATGAACATATGCACGAGGTACAGGCAAGGATGTCAGGGGTGGAATCTGTGACAACGGTTGCCATCCCAGCTATGTCCCCCTCTTCCCCGCACACAGTTCAGCTGCCAACACATACCGCATCTACAGTGGCCATAGAGAAGGATAGTCATCATTTGTTAGCGTTGAACAGGAACATGTGGTAACTACAGAAGGTGTGTCTCCACACCATGGTGGCAGTATATTGACTGCAGAGGTCCCACACAGGCATGTGGCTGGTGCTGCTCGTAGGAGGACCTCTGGCAGACATGCACCTGCAGGACATAGCGCAGCAGCTGGGATCACCAAACACATGTTCCAGACTGTAATGGCGGCACAGGCACGTGCCAAACGGCAGAACAGAGAAGGGCAGAGGCTGCAGAGGGCTGCTATCAGTACCCTAAACAACAACATCCAGGCATTGTCAGGTGCTCAACAGCAGCTTGCTGATGTTCTGGACAGGCGATTGGGTGACATGGTCAGAATCCTCGACCATGGCAGGTTAATCCGTGAGAGTGAGCTGTCTGTGCTGGAACATCTGGTAGGGGTGAGGCATAGGACATATGGATGTAGGCCAGCTACACCACCTAGTGCAGGTCAACGCGTGCGTGCCACCTCACATGGCCGCTCCCATAGTGCCGGTAGTAGTAGCAGTGCAGCTGGTGCTGTGATGTCCACACCAGGTCACAGCAGGCCACGTGGATGTGGCCCTGGACATTCCCGGCGGGGACACGGTCCCAGTGGCCATGTGTTGTCGGACAGTAGCCATTCTGTACCTCTGCCTGGTAGTGCCCGTGCAACCCATGGCAGGCACAGGACACGTGGCCGTGTTTGGTCACAGTGAGCTGTACAACCTGGTCTATACATTCTGGAGCTGTCCATAATACCCTTGTGTTGGACTCACAACTGACAGAACTGTGTGCACACATATACGCACACAGCGAACACAACTGTAGGGCTCCACAACACCCATATACATACGGAACAGACATGTCTATTCAAATCACTGGCCCTTACCCGCACACATGATGTCATCCATTGGTGCAGCCTATGCCCCTGGCAAACAGTATCACCGTGTGCATATGATGAAGCCTGTGCCACATCCCTGTCATCCACACCATTGGTGCAGGGATATGCTCATATGGTCTGATGCACAGGGTGAACAGACTAGAGAGGTGTATCTAACATTACTTGTGTATGAATATTGCTGGATGTGTATGTTACATTGGTCATGTGTGAATACTGAGATGTGAGAGGTGTATCTCACATTACTTGTGTATGCATATTGAGGGATGTGTATGTTGCATTGGATGTGTGTGAATACTGAGAGATGTGTATGTGACATCAGTGGTGTACTGTCAACATGCACCAGTCATACCATGTAGTCAAGGTGCAGCATGCATTGTGATATGTTCACAGTATGTGTCTCAGTTACAACAGTAACAGCATGTTGGTAATGCCCTGGTTCCCTCCTATGGTGTACTGGCATGTGCCTACAGGTAGCAGTGTTTGCAGTTCCCCACGTGTAACTGTGGACTACTCACAGGCACGTATGGCAATATCAGCATGCTAAATGCACCCTCAACCCAACTGTTGGATAGTCGGACATGACACAGGTGTCTGAACATGACACAGATGTCCACATATATACTGCACCTAAAGCATGTGGTCAGTTGAACAGGCTACAGCGGACAGAGATGTGACATACATACCGGGAAACATAACAGGTATGTTGACATGGTGCAGGGATTGTACACAGCGGTCAGGCCAATGATGACGTTAGAGGCCACCTGATAGCATGAGGCCACATTGTGTAGCAGTAATACCCTGTCACAGTACAGGTACATGGCCACATTCACGGGGTCTACAGCACTATAACACACCCCATAGTGTTCATGTGTGGACCTGTGCCTATGTTGCCATCACCCTCGCAGTACTTTGCACCCACACAACATGTCACAGAGAAGGGACATGCACAGGTAGCCAGTATGGCTGGGACCAATACAAGGTAGTAGACTGCATCACCATGAGGGGTTAGTGATCCTGTTTCCACAGTATGGTAGCATACACCCTCACACCAAGCACCAGACAGCCATACAAACATACACAGACATGCTGTGGTGACCAGCTATGTGTGTACGGATAGCCGATGTGTGTGATGCACCACACCTGCCGACCTCATGCTTTCCACACTGCAGTATGTACAGATCTGTACAACGGTGTACAGGGATGTGTTACATCTGGGACATAGTCCCCACCATATGTGGCATGTGTGGTCACACAAGCAGACACACATGACAGTGCTGGGAATGATACACCTGCCATAAGATGATCTGTTTGATAGACATGCAGCGGTACTGTCCGCAGTATGTGTACCAACGCTATGTCTGGCAATTGTGTGGCTATGTGCACATGGGTGGATGTCAGTGATACAGGTGTCATGTGACATACAGTTGGCTACACCTGACCGCTGTGTATGCGTTAAGTCATCACCATGAAGTAACAGTGACATAGCGTACTGTTTGCACATGGCATGGTAGGGTGGCATGTGACACACCTGTGAGCCATCCCTGGCACACATACATCTACACAGGTGGATCACCACGTTATGTACACAGATCCCTCTATACTGGATGTACAACCAACTGTACTGTCTGTATGTCACCATATACAGGTGTCAATGATGGGGCTGCATTGCTACTACATGTTGTAGTTGGGCACAGCTGTGGTACGGACATTGGCCACTGCACATGCATAGTTGCTGCATGCACAGTAGAGATTGTACATGTTTGTTGGTCCTACATGTGTCTCCTGTAGCCATGTTTGTATGCATTGCTATTGGTGGACATGTGTGTTGACATACATGACACATGGACTGTGGTATGATATCATGGGTGTCATGGGCAACTACTACAGGGGAATGTGTCCTCTGACATTGCTACCTCCTGTACTGTGAGCATTCAACAGACATGGACCCACCTTCCATTTGCGTGCGTATGATTGCTTAGGCCACTGTTCTGCACGGGGGACAGCAAAGGCTTAGCTATGTACATATGTGTTGTGTGTTGTCCATGCACACATCCATTACAATCACATGTTTGACATATCCAAACATGCGTGTTTGTTGGTGTACAGTAACACTCATGTGTCACAGCTGTGTACCACCCAGGGCCCCTGGTATGTCTTGAGCTGACCTGGTCATGTATAGTGGTATACTTGCAATGCATAACACCTGTTGGAACCCTCTCAGTACATGTGTACCCTGCACAGTTGCTGTAGACCTCTGTACAGTCCACTGGTCATGTGTCACATGGTGTTGTGGTAATGTATGGCTGTGTACTGCTGCAGCAACGACATGGTGATGTCTCGGGGGCAACAGTGTAGACTGCGGTGTGTACATCTGGGATCTGCATCTGTGACAGCTGTGATGGCAGCTGAGCATGTGCTGGTCACTGCATGTGTGTGACCGCTCTGTGTGTGGGGTTAGTTATGTCTTACTGTGCCCTTCCATGTCTAGACTCCGTCTGCATGCAAGACGGCCCTTTGCAAATGCTGTGTCAGCATGCCCAGTATGCTGTTGTGTAGATGGACACACATAACAGTCCCAACTGAACCCTTGCGAGTTGAGACTCCGCATGCAAGATGGCCCTTTGCAAATGCTAAGTGTGTGAGCATGCCCAGTACGCTGTTGTGTAGATGGACACACATGACAGTCCCAACTGAACCCTTGTGAGTTGAGACTCCGTCCGCATGCAAGATGGCCCTTTGCAACTGCTACGTGTGTGAGCATGCCCAGTACGTCATTGTGTAGATCGACACACAGTACAGCCCGAATGGATGTGTATTACTAAGCGTGTGGCCATGCCCAGTGACACCTTGTGTCGGTGATGTCCTTCTGTGCATGGCCGTTGGCATCCTGTATAGCCATGGTGGTCATCCAGCCAACAGATGTCCATTTTCAATGTCACGATGGATGCCTATGGAGTCCACACTGGCCGACTATCTTGAAGGATGTACTGTCTGTGGGGTGTCCCGTGACTATGTCATGTTGTCGTGGTGCACCGTACATCTTACGTTGCCACGATCACACCACTGCCATCTGTTTGTCTACGTGTACCGTGGGACAGTAATATGTCTGTACGCTTTCAGACTGATCACTCTCTATACAATCCCTGTCGATGTCCTTGTCAGTGCAGATGATGACACATGCCTAGATGTCTCCCTTTGGGACTGCTGTGCTTAGTAATCTCGGTAGCGCATTCTGTAAATGTGTCATGCTGTAGTGTGTTAGGGCAGTTAGGTGTATGTTCGACTCCCAGCCCTGCCAAGTGTGTGTGTGTGTGTGTGTGTGTGTGTGTGTGTGTGTGTGTACCCATGCTCCCGCCCACCTGGGGATGCAGTCTTGCTTTTAGATGACACAGCTACCTACTACCAACATCTTTGCCTGGATGGATGCACCGCACCTGTAGATGTCTGGGACTGACTGCTGCTTATTAATAATCCCTCCGCTCTCTGTAATGTAAATGTGTCATGCTGTGTTAGGGTAGTTAGGGGTGTAGTTGTCGACTCCCGCCCCCGCCAAGTGTGTGTGTGTGTGTGGGGACTCAGTCTTGCTTTTAGATGCCGCACACCACAGCAGTTACCTACCGACATCTTTGCCTTTGCGGATGATGACACGCACCTAGATGTCTGCCTCTGGGACTGCTGTGCTTAGTAATCTCGGTAGCTCATTCTGTAAATTTGTCATGCTGTAGTGTGTTAGGGTAGTTAGGTGGATGTTCGACTCCCAGCCATGCCAAGTGTGTGTGTGTGTGTGTGTGTGTGGGGACTCAGTCTTGCTTTTAGATGCCGCACACCACAGCAGTTTCCTACCGATGTCTTTGCCTTTGCGGATGATGACACGCACCTAGATGTCTGCCTTTGGGACTGCTGTGCTTAGTAATCACGGTAGCGCGTTCTGTAAATGCGTTATGCTGCAGTGTGTTAGGGTAGTTAGGTGTATGTTTGACTCCCAGCCCTGCCAAGTGTGTGTGTGTGTGTGTGTGTGTGTGTGTGTGTGTGTGTGTGTTTGTGCGCATGCTCCCATCCGCCTGGGGACTCAGTCTTGCTTTTAGATGCCGCACACCACAGCAGTTTCCTACCGACGTCTTTGCCTTTGCGGATGATGATACGCATCTAGATGTCTGCCTCTGGGACTGCTGTGCTTAGTAATCTCGGTAGTGTGTTCTGTAAATGCTGTAGGGTAGTTAGGTGTATGTTCGACTCCCAGCCCTGCCAAGTGTGTGTGTGTGTGTGTGTGTATGTGTGTGTGTGTGTGTGTGTGTGTGTGTTTCCAGCTGCATGACAACAGTACATTGCTTTTACAGTATTCACTCTTCATAACGTCCATGCAGCATCTTTGCCTTTGATGCTGCTGTCTGCAGGCTAGACGTGTGCCTGTGGGAATCATGTGATCCACTGATCACGGTAGTGCATTTTGTAACTGCATAATGCTGTCATGTGGTACAGTGCTTACGTTTATGTTCTGCTCCCAACCCTGCCACGTCCGTGTGTGTGTGTGTGTGTGTGTGTGTGTGTGTATATATGTATATGTATCTATATATATGTATATATATATATATATATATATATGTATATATATATATATATATATATATATGTATATATATATATATATATATATATATATATATATATATATATATAAAATGTATATTGTATATAGATATGTATGTTGGGATTATCACTCTTGACTCTGCTGCATTGTCTGTACATGAGCACCTTGGATGTATGTACATCTGCTATGACTCTGTGATAGTGCACATACTGTGTGCTGTAGTGATCATGGGTTATACATGTGCAGTGACCGGTTATTGTGTTGCTGGGTATTACAGGGGCATTGGAAACAATGTTAGTGCAGCACCTTTGACTGGTCGTATGCAGATCTCGGCAACAGTCAGCAGTGGTTATTACATTGGAGTGTGAGTATGGCTCATATCCGTCTATAGTAACTGTCAATTCTATGCACCTCAGGTTAACATTACAGACGCACATTTATCCACAGGTTGTGGTACAGATCCAAGGACTGTATGTGTAGAAATTGACAGGTGCAGGACTGGGTTGTGTTGGATGCATGGAGGGGTGTCTATGGCCAGTAATGGGGATCTCTACAGCCTGGCAGGTATGGTCTGTGACTGTCCCACAACCTCCTGTATATGGCTGACACATGCTGTACCTGTGTATATGCAGATGCACACACTTACCACAAACAGCTATGGCTATCACATACACACACCCATTGCACCACCATTGGGCCATGCAATAACCATTGTCCCTCACACACACACACACCTACTTGTACATTGGATGGCTCTATGACAGCTCTGGACATGTTAACACCACACCCTGTGCATATGATGTCACCTGTGCCACCACCTGTGATGTGTAACATTGATGCAGGATCTGACTAACCTGGTGCTGCTGCACACGGTGGCTTTATTCCACTGTATTGGTGTTAGCATGCTGTTAACACACAGTGTGTTACTTCCAGGTGTACTTCAGCAGGCATGATGCATTGCAGCTATGACCATCACTGTAGCATAATTTACAGCACTGTTACTTCTGATGATGTAGTCTCCACCCATGTGCCATTTCAGTGATGTGTGTAGTATTGGCAGCATGTGTGTCTGTGTGTGCAGTACGTGTGTGACGCGTGTAGTACACATGTATATATGCTTACAAATGCATACACAACATTACACAGGCTTCACCGTTCGTACACTAGCTTACTCATTCTTCCACATGTGCACACGGGCTAACACGCACGCACACATGCTTACTCGGGCTTACTGGCACGCACGGGTGCAGACACACTGTGGACAGGTTTGCAGGTCACATCGGTGGTATCCATGGCGTACGCCGTCAGTCTCCTGACATTCCCTAGGATAGCTCATGACACACCTCTTCCACTGAGTACTGACAGCACACATGTGACACTGCTCCGGTGAGGTTACAGTGTTTTGTACATGCACACTCATGTTGTCACCTATCTTCTACTCTAATAGTCCACTTAACCTACACTACACAGTAGATGCTTGGCCCATATGTCATGACATGTTGTGATTCACTATCCTCAGCCTCACTTGCCTCACATTGCCTACAAATGCTTCGTTACATCTCTGACAGAGTGCTTCCACACATAAGTACCAGTACATAGTAGCCATGTTGTCTCCAGCTTGCCATTCATCTGCATGGCGTACTAACATCTAACTAAACCTACGTTTTGTATGTATATTATCCATATGTCTTGTTTTGAAGCGCAGCACGTTCTTGTGGCGCTGCGCTACACTTCCACACCAGGGATCAGGGGAGGACAACTACTGGTTCATTGATATCCAATGGACAAAGCCGCCACTGGCCTTGGACTTGGACATTGGTATGCTTCTTCGACTGTATTCATACTGTATTTGCAGCTGTCATTGCTCCATTTAGCAACGTGCAAAACGTTAGTCGCATAACATCCAGGTACATTTCTGCACATAACTCTGCTCTTGCATGGACAGCTTACTGTTTCATGTATCGCGTAATTAATTACATCATTTGCATAGCTTACACATACAAATGGGGTATATTGCAAATTCCAACATTGTCCGTGCAATGTTCATGTTACGGGCGGTCTTGCACGCCCCTGCAGGTGTTTGCTGAATAGCCTGGCAGTCATCTTTCCTTGCTGTACTCTCACTCAATCCATACACGCCGGAGGCTTCGTGTATCATGGCCTAGGCTTTGCTGTGTGCTATGTCTATTTGTGGTGTATGCATGGCTGTGGGTATGTCCCACTGTCATCATTGGTAAAAGTGACACCCTATAGGTACTTCCTGTAGACTGCTGTGTCATTTGACATGTCAACACATACCTGCGATTGAACTTCCTACTGCAGCGCTTTTCATACCTTCTGAGTTATCTTGCAGTCGATAATGCTGTTTCCTCAGACATGTATCTGTTTCTGATCATACCTATCAACCTCCTAGTGCAAAACATCTGTACAAAGTCTAACATGATGGGGGGACAGATAGGGGCAGATTCTACATATTGCTCTTGCAAACGTAGATAGTTGACAGTATTATAGGTTTTGCATTAGTATGACCTTTCTGAGAGATTTGGGGTCTTAAACACATATGTTTATCATTATTTAATGACGTCAGTTCTCAGGTATTTGGCAGACAGATACAGATTGTGAGAGGAACACACCACACATATGAGGCATGCATCTGCACATTTGTACAGTTGCGAGGTATGTTTCTGATACTGGACATCAATTTCCTTACGCCAATACACACAATACATGGTGCCATCACAGGCCAGTTACCATTACATTCCTATTGCAGGACACACCCACCCACTGGGTTATATTCCTCACACAGGCCAACAGGTGCTTATCCACACTAATTATTCCATCATGTACCTTATGTGTACGCTGGTATTTGTGCTTTCCGTCAGTGGCAGAGCTCACATATGAGTATGGGGGACTGGACACTGCATGACACCCTGAGGGACACATGTCTTTTGAGTCTATTAACCTTCCACATTGACTTTCACAGGCCATACATTGTAATTCACATTTGTGGACAAACATGCTTATGACTTGTACATGTTTTGTCATTTGTCCTGACGTCTTTCTTCTCACCTGTCCACCTAGTATCACTAGTTCTGTACATTTCATTAGGACGGGTTACCTTCATACCTCTCACCTGTACACATTATGGGTATATGGCCTGGGGTTTGACCTATGATTCTGTTACATTTGTCATGATAATGTGCCTTTCTGGTAGATTGCTGGCAAGCCATGACGGATCAGCGGTTAGGTAATCATGACTGACATTTCTATTTCATGATTACTAACTCTCATAACATTCGTATTCCTGACTATGCAATTATTCTATCAATGGTCTGACTTTGTCTGAGGAATATTTAATATAGTCCCTATTTGTCTGCCGTGTACCATGCCTTAGTCCAGCTGTCTTATTCTGACATTCCGTCAGGTATGGTTACCATCTTGGTCGTACGCGTGTTCATCCATGATAATCGCCTACATGACACTGATATAGGTTCCTACGTGTTCCCCCAATGGTTTACACAATATCCAGTAGATGGGTTGCACCTTTTTTGAGAATGTAGGCGTGTGATATACCCACATAGGTATATTGATAACTCCCATGGGGCGTACCTAATAGATCTGTGCCAACCAACACCTTGACCCGATTCTGCATACCCATGATTCCCATACCTGACACACCTCCACAGCACCCATTAGACATGTTTAATGTGAGCAATAATAAAGTGTGAGGACACTTCCAAGCACTCCCCACTCTGTGGATATCAGCTCGTACATCATACATTCAATCGACCCATGTGTTATTACCCTTGCACCTGCTACTGCTGCATGTACACCTATATCATAGTTGCAGGTGTGATGTCTTTTGCATCAATGATGGTTCGCTCTTCGTACAGGATCAATTTTTGGGGTCCTGCAAAGGACACCTATATTCATGTTTAACGTGTAGAACTTGCAGGCCCTGTCACACTGGTACTTTCCGGGCAATGGTTTGGAAACCATCTGTGTATTCTCCTTTCATGCATGTCTGTCTGTCTATCCATATTAGCTATACCGTGACCTATTTATGTACATGCGTTATATGTACAGGGACATATATTTGTTGTGTATATATCTATTCATGTATCATGTGTGTATAGATATATATATGTACATATATACATATGTCTGTACATTCCTCATCTCGTAATTTGCTTTGGATTATGTCTGTGGATATATGTGTATATATATCTCCATATCATACCTTTCAACTGTACAGATTTCTGCTGCATGTACAGCTGTTTGCCTCTTATCTTTGGTCCATTTTTCATAACCTTGTGTCTATCTGGCAAGTTAGTGGCATATCATTAAAGACTGACGTTGGTAAATAATGACAAACATTTCAGGTTACGACTTCATACCCTTCAGGGAATCCATGCTAGTGACACACCTGTTATTCTATCCACTTTCTATGTTTGTTAGGGCAATATCTGGGGATTGTCCCTATTTGTACCAGTTGTTGTCATGGCTTTGTCCAGTTTCATACTTTACGGGTTTAACAGGTATGAGCCATGTACATAGAACGTGGGGAAAACACCATTCATTTTCTATTCTGTGAGTGGATTACACATGCGCAGGCGCACTTGCATATCCTTATTGTGGGTTACATGTTTCATAGATAATTGTGCTTCCGTGAACTTTCATAATTCTGACCGTAACAGTTACATATCTGTATTCCAGTTTACGGACTACTGCAAAACACACGTTCACCTTTACATATTTAAATGTGTGTACTGCACGAACACTTTCATTACACTTTCAAGTTATATGTGCAGTGGTCGTAGGTCAACCGGGACTGCATTCACGTTGGCCAGATACCGGAACCACTATTCTATTGGTGTTCTCCCTCATTGATATACATACCCATAGTACTTAACGACATCAACATACGCCTCACTGCTTCACCTACGACACAGGCATCCATTCTCCTGCTGGGAAAAAGGCAGTACTACATATTACACATTCCCTATTGCCTACTGCTGTGGACTCCAGCTGCATTGTTAATCACTCCGAGGATATGCAGAACACCAAGGCATATAGTCCAGTCACATACAGGTCTTTGATTGTCAGGGTGTTCATGTAGTGATCTGGGTTTAGGCTTGTCCACCTGGTGAACGGAACTTATCTGGCCGAGGTCAAATGTCAGATGAAGCATATGGACAGGGATTATCTCCCTATTTTGAAGTTTTACCTGTGCTTATAGACACAGGTGTTTGGGCACCTGTCAGCAGCTTATTCTGTTGGCATTACATATTATGGGTGTGGTTGTTACAGTCCATACTCCACGGTGAGGGGTGTTCCCATTCACATTTGACTATTACCTGCATACAGTCATACGGGGATTATTATTTTTGGACATGAAGTGACTACAGGTATGCATTTGTACATTACACAAGTGTGAAGGGCTGTTCCTGTAAATATGTATGGACCATACCTCTCAACCTCTTAGAGCACCGAACCTGCGTAAAACCTACACGATGGGGGGACAATTAGGGACACATTTTAACAATTGCTCTTACAAGCTTAGAACATTGATAGAATGCTAGGTTTTGCATTAGCATGACTTTTCTGCAGGTTGTGGAGTCTTATACTCAGGATATTTCTCATTATTTAGTGACGTCAATCCTCAGCTATTTACCACACTGGTGCAGATTGTCGGAGGCACACACCAACACTATGGGGTGAACCTGTGGTCATTCTTAGGGTTGCCACCTTTTCAACTGCCCAAAGTGGGACATGTTCTGTAGAGATGTCAGATTTTCCAGGACAAAACATACCTACAGCCGTGCATAGTACTGAACTTTAACCTTTTTGTACATATAATAGCTTATTCTAGTAACATTTGAATTGCTTATGCTACTTCACATAACATATTGAGGATTCATATATAAAATAACCATTTTATGTGACTATTAAAGTAAATTAGGAAATAAACTCTCAGGACATTTGCTATGTCTTGATTTTTTTCACAGGACACAACTGCCTACAGAGGGATTGTTACTCGCAAAGTGGGACAGGTGGTGACCCTAGTCATTCTGCGAATATCCGGACAGTTGAGTGGTATGGCACGGACCTCTGTAATATGCTGTTGTGTTCTGGCACAGCAGTAGCTCAGCATTAAACACTGCAGTCGGAACGTGCTGACAGACAATTGGGTTTCAGACTTCATACTCCAGACATTAATGCCAATGTGCAAACTGTTATTCTATCAAATTCTATGTTTCTCAGAGATATGTTTACAGATTGTCCCTGATTCTGGACCTTTGTCTCACTTATATTCACGGCTCTGTCCAGATATCTTGCTCACACAGGTTGACAGGTATGGTCAGTCACGACTGCACACAGTCAGTGTCCCTCACACTTGATCAGGGTTGACCTGTTTACGTAGTGTCTTCCTTGCCCTCATGCCATTTTCCACTTTGCAAATGTGTGCATTATATTCTCCCTCCTATTCGTGTCTGGATACGTGCGTCACGGGAAGGTATTTTATCCTGGGTGGTAGGTTATGCATGCCCACTTGGGCTGGACAGTGTCATGGACCTCCACTGCATGTTCTGACTTGTGTCCAGATATCTACTGGATTGGACATCATGTCGTCATACCCATTCTACTATTTACACAAGTTGGTCATCTCGTGAGGGATATCCCAAAAATTGGTCAAGACCAAAACAAGTTAGATAACAAAGATTTTTGTGGCTTCACAAAAACGTGCAGGGGGTTTTACCTGCAGGGGATACATGGTTTGCAGTCCTGACACTGCCTAGGGTGACAATACCTACTACATATGCATAGGGGTCACTGTGTGTAGCTGTTTCTGCAACAAACCAGTGGACCAAGTATGGCTGGATTTGGTGGTCATTCTGGTATGGTGGCAGGTTGTGTGTTGTGGAGGATATGCTGGGTAGGCTATTATGCATCCAGGTGTGTTGCGTTTGTTATGGCCAGTTCCATCTGGAGCCATCTGTGGGTATGTGACGGTGCCGTATCTATACATTTGTCTCGCATATTTCCATATTCATATGTTTGTGGGATTGTATTCTACACTATGGCCTGTCTGCTTGTCTTGCAGCTGTTTCTACATGAGGTTGTGTTTCTTTCCACTTCATCTGCTGCCCCCTCATACACCTCCGGTTCACCTTTTCTGCATACGGCACAAGTATCGCCTTTGAGGAATTTACCATTAAACACACACCCCTCACACGCGAATTACTCACACCCCATAGAGCACTACTTTGGTTGTTGGCCCATGACATGGCCAGAGTTACACATTGACTACCCTACATGTGTCGGGTACCTTTATGGTTGTGTGGACTACCCTGCCATATTTGCTTTCCACATGCTATACCTCACGCACATAGGTACACGCCCTTACTTCACTTTCATTACTTGGTTGGTGTATCCGGGTACTACCCTTTCGACTGTGTCACATACACGTTCGGATTATACAGCTGCCTTCTGGATTTTGCCAGCCTGTTCTACTCATTGGTAGGATGGCACCTTTTCCTATGTCCAAGCTATTCCTTATACATGTCTGACTGTTGTGGACATTGCCTCCCCACAGTCAACGGTTGTGTTTCCACCTTTTCAATTGGCCACAGTGTGACATAGGGTTACCACCTGTCCCACTTTGCGAGGGACAGTCCCTCTTTGGGCAGTTGTGTCCTGACATGTAATTGTCAACATGGCAAATGTCCTGAGATTTTAGGACAAACATATTTCTTATATTTTATGTGATAGTTGCATTAAACAGTTAATTCTGTATCTGAAATACCTGATTGTTATGAGAAACAGAATAAGCAACTAAAATGCTACAGGAATATGCTTTTCTGTAGGCAAAACAGTTATGTTCTGTCCTTTGTACTGGCCGTGGGTATGTGTCGGCCTGTACAGTCTGATGTCTGTACCAAACATGTCCTACTTTGGCCATTTGTAAGGGTGGCAACCCTACTGTGACAGTTGTGGTGAACACAGCATATTTTACAGGCCGACACATACCCACGGTCAGTTCAGCAGATAGAACTTACAATTCTTGCCTATATCTAAGCTTATTCTTGTAGCATTTCAGTATCTTATTCTGTTTGTTATGACATTTATGTATTATACGTCCAGTGAAATATGTTTAATACAACTATTGCATGACGTCTACGGAGGAATTATATCCTATATTCTCTGGACATTTGCCAGTTTTACATGTTTGTGTCAGGACACATCTACCCACAGAGGGACTGTCACTCGCAAAGTGGGACAGGTGGTAATCTTGGTCGATGGTACGTATCATACTGTTCCTTTCGGCCTACATGTGTCCGTGTTGTTATGGCTCATTTATATGCTCCTCCTGTTTCATTTACATGCGTATGCTATTTCCTATCACATTTGATATGTGAAATACGGACATACATTTTGTATGCGACTATTACATGGCTTGTGCGATATGATTCAGACCTACGGTCACTACCTATATCTACATTTCTCCTCGTGTATTTTGTTATGGACACATCTGCACAGCTATGTTCCCTCCCTCAAATTATGGGTCGGCTGGTGACCCTCTCCGTTGGACTGGACGTACCTACTGGCGGCGCGCTAACATCTGATATGTTTCACTTCCACATGGTATAGCTATCAACACTACGTTGGACTACAGGCACATGGTTTTCCTGTCATTTGTTCATGGGTAGGGACCCATTATTCCCTACCGTGCATTTGTGTTTGAGTCTTCATTTTCTGTTCGCAGGGACTCTGCTTTGCATACGTTTCAGTGTCCATGGACACTGATAGGTACAATTACTATTGCTGGTGGAATATAATATTCAGCAGTTTAGGTTGCTCCTCAAAAGCCGACATTGACATGCCTCCCTGCACAACTTCGATACGCCCCTTGCACTTGTGCACGTTTCCTATGCATGTGGCTGTGGTGGCTGCGCGCCTTCATTAATATGCATATGGTGCGACTACTCCACATCTCCGCTGCATGGTTGGCGCAAGCCTTACGCCGGACTTGCACCGAGCTTCATGAATCTGGGGGTAAGTTTGGTCTATTATCTAGTACCTCAGAAATGTCAGGGTTCCTCTTAAAAATAATTCAGTTTTTAGAGATAATATCCTTGATCTCTTTGGAACCGACCCCAAAGGGAACAACCATACTATTAGTGAAATTTTGCCTTCCTTCATCTTTCCTATTATCTTTTGTATTACCTTGAAACATAAAAGTATTATGTGCTAAGAGTGGTTCCTCTCCTATTTTACATTATAAGTCATAGGGATATCCCCTTTTGAGAAACATCTGAAAAACTTTACCAAACTCCATCTTAAAATTTGTAAAATTTGAGCACATTCTTGCAGCTTGAACCAACCGCCCCTTAAAGATGTTTATTTTAGTATACTGGGGTGGTTACTCTGAAAGTCCAAATAATTGGTGGAAAATGTATCATTCCTAAAAATGTTTGAGGCAAAAATGGAATTGAGAATATCTTTATACAAGTAAACATCAAGGTAATCTATACTCTTAGTAGAAACTTTTGAAGTAAATTTAAAATAAGAACAAATATTGTTCAAAAACACGCCAAAATCCTATATTTCTTGTGATGACTTTTTCCACAAAATAAAAATGTCATCCAGGTAATGTAAATACATATACCATCCTTCTTTGAATTTTGAAGTGAAAACAAACTTCTTTTCCCAAGCTTATAAGACCAAATTAGCATAAATGGGTGCACAGCTTGCACCCATGGCAATGCCTTTGGCTTGCTTAAAGAATACCCCTTGAAAGTAAAAAAATTGGTAACCAAGATTATCTCCATAACTTCCATTATAAAGTTTACTAGGGAATTACCCAATGTGGTAAGTTCTTTGACCGCCTCAAAGAAAAGATTCAAACCTTTATCATGTGGTATCAGTGTGAAAAGATCTATCACATCAACGGTATTAAAACAACAATTATCACTGTACCATTCATTTCTAATTTTAGAAAGAAAATCCCAAGAGTCCCTTAGAAGTTAATCAATAGGTCTAATGGCATTTTTTAATAATCTGTCAATAAAATCACCTAATATTAGAGTTATTCAGTTTTATAATAAAATGCATTAGCTTGACACCATGTTGGTCAAACATTTCTAAAAGTTCATTCAGTAAAACTTCACTAGCATGTAAACCGTTAGGGAATTTAAACATCCTCAAACCCTTCATACCCGGTTGCTTTTAATACATTGCTTTAAAAGTAAATGATCACACTGCAGGCTCCGCACCTTAGAAAGCTTTGATGAAAAGTCAATATGTTACTTCTGGAAAGCTTTTGGTGGATGGAATGAAATAACCTTGTTACTTCCAAGGGAAAACTAGTTCTGTATTAATCCAATCTTGAAATTTGCAGCTATGCTATTTGCTTCATTTGCCATGTCAGGAAGACTGGTAGCCTGTAAATAATAACTAAATATAAGGGGTGTGTTGGGAAAATCCCCCTGATTGGTTAAACCTCCTTGCAAACTCAGAATCTACTTCCTGTGTACTGTGAGTGTTGGAACTTGTAGTTTCTTCAGAGCTAATTTGGTCTCAGCAACTTGCTGAGACAAAATGGCAACTAGTTGTGTTAAATTCCCCTCGCCAGATAAAGAACCAGACATTATTTCATCTTGAGAAGTCATAGGGACTGAAGCAATGTTGTACTGCCACTGTAAAGAACAGATGACTCTATGTAATAATGTATTGTTTTATTTAAGGAATGTAGTTTGTTTTTTAATTAGTTCTGAAGAAGTCCCAATAGTTTTGTTGGGATGAATGTGCTTGACTTATTCCTAATAACATGGTTCAATGGTCAGTTGACTGTGTTACTCAGTTTGACTTACATACTTTGGAAGTCTTTTCACCGCTGTATTGTTCCAGTGTGTCTTTTTTCTATTCTACACAACTTCACATTACATACACTTTCATGTGAAATTTATATATATATATATATATATATATATATATATATATATATATATATATAAATGTGAATTTTTTTATATATTTTTTATAAGTGCCTTATGTTGATAGAAGAGCATGCTTGCAAGCATTTTGTTCATTCAGTAGGATAGTAAGCTCAAGTTACACCTTATGATGTTCACTGTTTTTACCTAATTTGTATTATGTGACCACTAGTGCTGGCTAGAAGTTGTATAAAAAGAAACATATTTCAGTTGTATTTATTAGCATCTGATTAAGCAGATTTTCCTGCAAAAGCCCTTATGTTTTAACATTAAAACTTTAATTGAAACTGGAAACCTTGGTCGTACCTGAGTTCTTCTGTGTTTTTATCAGTATTATTTTTAGTCTTATAAAAAAGCATACTATCATGACTTAAGCGGGCATTATTCTGAATATCTTTCTTAATACATTTTGGTTATTATTCTTTCCAAATACAACTACATTGAAAAAATATAAATTACAAGTGTCAACTTCGGATACAAATAGTAAATACATAATAGCATTGCTAACATGTTCTAAGAAAGCTTGAAAAATATTAATATCCCCTCCAAATAAAAAAAATCATCAATAAAATGCTTGCAAAAGATAATATTACTGGAAAATACTATTAAAAATTAAATTATTTTTCCCAAGTGTTCATAAAGACATTGGCAAAGCTGGGGCCATTGCAGCCCCTATTGCTACTCCATTCACTTATTGAAAAAATTATTATCACATTCAAAGAAATTATACCCTACGATAATATCTAGCATCTCCATAATAAAACAAATGTTATTATTAGTGAATAACTTAAAATTAAACAACTGTACCCTAACAAATTCCATCTCAGTTTCATTTGGGATCACTGTACAAAGAGACTGAATATCTAAAATTACTAAATAATTAGAATCTTGTACACTGACTTGCTCTATCTGCTGTATAAAATCAAATGTGTCCCTGACATAGGAAATCCTCATTTGTACCACCTGCTGTAAGAATGTATCTACATAAATGGCCATAGTCTCAGTCTTTCCACTTCCAGTGGCAACAATAGGCCTAAAAGGTAGATTGTTTAAGGTCTTACAGATTTTTGGCATGCCAAAAATTCTTTTAATCTTAGGATTTCTAATGTTTAAAACGTGTCTAAATAATGATGGGACAAAGGACCAAAATAGGAACAGATTTTAAATATTGCTCTTATAAACTAAGAAAGTGGCTACAATAACAGGATTTGTGTTTGCATGCATTTTATCAAGTATATAAAGACTGAAACTCAAATGTATGTTATTATTTAGTGACTTTGGTCCTCAGTAATTTGCCAGAAAACTGCAACTTTTATGAGGAACAGACCACAAATATGAGGAAAAAATCCAGACATCCTGCTAAAATCTAGACAGTTGAGAGATAAGACGTATAGCAGCTTGGACCAATGCATTGCCAGCAGGAATCATAGGCCTCAGGAACATCAATCAACAGAAAGACCATGATCTGTTCATCTACCAACAGTGTGGAGTTCTAACTTATTTAGCACTAGGGCCACATATAACATCTTTGTAATCCATTGGAGCTAACTTTCTGGAAAAGTATCAAGCTGCCGACAATGGACTTTGTGGGCAAGGTAAAATAAAACATCCACCACTCGTGACTGCAAGAATGATGAACCATCCAATACCCTGCTTTTACCCCACCACACACACACACACACATATATATATATATATGTAAATATATATATATATATATATATATATATATATATATATATATATATATATATATATATATATATATATATATATATATATATATATATATATATATATATACACACACACACACATATCTAAATGGGCAGATTGTAAGAAGAAACAAGATGGTCATCAGGCATGTAGCAGCAAAACTGGAGCTGTATCATTAATAACTTCTCAACAAAATGGACTGATCTATGTACTTTACTGTATTTGTTTTATATTAATCTATAAAAAAAATAAATAAATTTGGAAAACCTGAAAGAAAATTAATTAGAAAAGGAAAAGAAAAAATTTTGTCTGGGAAGAATCTTAAAGCTATTCAGCAAAAAGCTGTTCACATTTCAGCATTGGTATAGGAGATGCCTTCTAGTAATTTGGAAGAAAAACTAAATCAGATATACTCAGAGGTGTTTACATGACTTGAAGCATTGAAGGAATATCATCATCATCATCAGCCCCCGTTTTCACATTTTTTACATGGGTTTGGGGTACTTTGTTAACTGTCGCCAACTCTCTCGATTCAGTGCCGCAGTCCTGCCTTCTTCAACACTCATGCTTGATTGCCACAGATCTTCTTTCACACAATCCATCTACCTCTTTGCTGGATGTCCTCGCTTTCTCTTACCTCAACCCTCTACCTTCCTCTTACCTTCTTTCTGTCTGTCCCTAATCTTCCTTACCAGATTGTCTGCTGCTTTTCTGCATGTGTCCCAACCACCATAATCTGTTCTCTTTGACCTTTTCTGTAATTGGAGTTACTTTGGCTTCTACTCTTATGTCATCATTTATTCATCTGTCCCAGACTGTGCATCCTACTACCCTTCTCAGGAACTTAATTTCCATTACCTCTAGCTTCTTTAACTATTCTGCCTTTACTGCCCAGGTTTCTGTACCATACAGTAGTACTGATTGCACCACGGTCTTGTACACCTTACTTTTCAGCTTCTTTGGCATTCTTCTGTCCTATTGTTCTATACTGAAGGAATATATCAAATCAAATAAAAAAGACTGGAAAATTGAAGAAACTTTATCTAGCTATTAATCTGAAGTGATACAACTGCAAAACTCAGAGGATGAAACAGAGAAAGGTTGGGCAAGTATGAGACTTCTCAAGTAGAGCTGTTTCAAAAAAGAATATAATAAACTAGAGCTAGAAGACACAGCAAGAAGAGAACACAAAATATTTTCTGATGCACAAGATAAAGTGGAAGAAACAGAAAGTATTAATTTTAGGAAAGTACAAATAATCAGCTAGATTGGTGTTCCACAGCAGGATTTGTGAATTGAAGGGCACATTGTCTGTATGTGCCAAAGTTGTCCACAAAAAAGCAGTCAAGACAGACATTAGTAAAGATGCAATAATACCAGCAGAAAGGACTAACTTTGAGAAAACTGTAGCTGAAAGGAAGCGTATTAAAAATTTAAAACAGCAGAGTGTTTGTAGAAAATGATTATTCATTAGATACCAGGAAGAAGAGAGAAGAGAAGAGAAGAGAAGCGAGTTTATTCCAGCAATTTAGAAATGTTGAGAGACAGGTGTGAGATTCAAGCTGCTGTATCCAACTGCATTCAGGATGCTGTTTTCCTGGAGGATCAAATACATTTTTTGATGTAGAACAGGCAAAGGAGAAATAAAAATCCTTTTCCAACAAACAGTGAGGCAGCAACCAAAAGAGGAATTGGCTTCTAATTCTTTTCACCACAAAGCTCATAGACAGAATTTCTAGTGAAACATTTTCCATTGTTCCAAAAGAAAATGCTAGAGAGACAGAAAAAAGCAAGAGTATGACTAGAAATATTAAGACTATCTTGGCCTTGAAACAGAATCTGATGTAAGAGATGGCTATGCTCAGGAAGAAGACCAGAAGCAATGACAGTGAATAATGGGAAACTATAAAACATCAATCTCACTGAATATAAATAGACATATGAAATATGTTATTGCAACAGAAAATGTGGTTGTAAGACTGAAATGTTGTTGACTTTGTTAAACTTGTGGGTGAGCTGTAAAGCATATACCCTACTATATGTAATTAATGTTTAGAAGAACACTGACAGGAATAAAGTACCTGTAAGTAAAATAGTTTTGTTCTTATTACTATTTGTTTTTAAAAATTCACAATTTGAATTGCATGTTTTACTTCAAAGCAGTTTTGCTTAGTACGCACCAGAGTTACTATAAATGTGAGGTAGGAGCATCTTATGAGTGAGTGCTGTATGGCTAGAACTAAGTTAAAGTTAATATAGTGTTGTGATTCTTTGTTGCTGGAGTGTTTGGAGGGTTGTAAACATGTATTAACATATGTAGCATTAAGATAATAATAATTTCCCCGATTCCACAAGGAAAGATGTTTAGATTAATTGTCCTGTTTTAAACTGTATACAAAGTTTTTTAAGCAAATGGAGTTTAAAAATACGATGAAATGATGAAAGGTGTAGAAAATGGTTTTTATTTTAATCTGCAATGTTATTATCTTGTTTTTTCCCCTATTAGCATATGCTCTCAGTGGGAGTCAAGAAGCCAGAATATGAAGGCAGTTAGGCAGAGGAAGTCTGTACATTGTGTTCTGAGTATACTTTACAAAGATCCTTTATTAGGTTCAAAGGTTCATAGGTTAGTAGAATCCTAACTGCCCTTGTATGCAATTTTAAGCATAGCCAATTTTCCCATTTGTTGACTAAAATTAACCTATCTCATTGAGATTCACCTAACTCTTTCCAAGATCTACATTTATATATTACTCTAGTGATAATTACTAGATCAAAACAGATATTTGAGGGAACCCATGCACTAGAATAAAGCATTTAGACATTGCATCAGTCCATTAGCAATACAGGAGGAACGAACTTGAATATAGTCAGTAATGAGCTTTGTTTCGCATGGATGGGGAGTCTTTTCCAAAGCAGCCATATCCAAACCATTCTGTTTGAATTGCAGAACAGGATAAGGCCCTTGTATTGACTATTTTTGAAAGCAAAGGGTTGGGCAATGCCTTAATTTCTAGACACAGGTCACCCCTTAGCAGTCTGTAAGAGACTAAACATAGTGATAAAGCTTTGAGGCCTAATAAAGGACTTTGAAGTAGTACATGTAGAAAGATTTCCTTTCCACAGTGGACACATGCTGGTCAAAAGTTAGGTCACTGTCCACATACGTTCCCAAATCTGGAATGCTGTTATCTGCTTCATTTTCTCATTGCTGATGTCTTTTAGTTGGAAACAATCTGTCAGCACATGCAAAGAATTAATCCTGAGAGTTTTGAAGACTCTACTGAGAAAAAATGTAACAGTTAAAGGTACAGTGGTAAGTAAATTATTAAAAAATAAAGTATGAACTTGTTGGAAGTGAATGAAAAGTCACCTCACAGGCAGTTTTAATACTTTAATGCATTTAATAGAAAAATGGATAATTTAGTTAATTTATTTGAAGGTAGCCAGTAAATTTTTTCTAGAGCTAAAAGTTAATATTTACTGAAGGTGTGCAAGCTGCTATTCACATCTAGGAGGGAAATCAAGATAAAAAAACAAGGCAAAAAAAAGAACAGACAGCAATCAGTTCAAGTGATTGCAACATAGGTTGTAACATGTGTTTTAGCGGGTCTACTTCTAAATTTGGAAGTTCCAAATCATCGACTTTCGTATGGTTGAAACCATAAAATCAGAGTTTTGAAACTTCAAAATTTAAATAAAAAAATAAAAAATTTTTGTTATTTTTTTATTTTTTTGTAGAGGTGCAAGCCACCATGCACCCCCCCCCCCAATGTGCGGGCAGCATGTTCCCTGCTAATTAAAAATATCAGCTCTGAGATCATACTACAGTGAGGAAAATTGTAAATATATTGTTATGTGCTGTACAGCAATCTCATTTTAATCAGTTCAAAGTTTCAAAGCATCGATCTTATGGTCTTGACCATGATAAAGTTGATGTTTTGAAACTTCCAAATTTAGAAGCAGATCCACTTTAGCATGGATAACTTTAATTTTAGATTAGTAGTACCTGGGGGTTCATCCATAGATATGGAGCAAAACGGGCATCAAAATTTCTGAAAATGTATTTTGTTTTTTGTTTGATTTTTTTCATTGAAGCACAAAGTCATGACAATATTATACAGGTTAAAACTGAGATAAGAAGAAACAACTGCTCAAAAGAACAGCCTGCCAAGCATTAGTGTGTACATGTAAGCCAAAAGATGGAACTATACATTCAGAAGAACTGTCATGTATAAAAGGTGGCAATACTATTTTTGTCATAATGGCTACTTTGTCCATGTTATCATGGAATGTAAATGCCCTCACAAGTACAGACAAAATGCAAAGAATACTGAATTATTTTAATAAATCTAGAGTGCAAAGGGCAACACTGCAAGATACACATTTAGAGAGAAATGAGCATGTGAATTAGACAAAGAAAGAAATTCAAGATGGACATTTAGCAGAATGTCAGGACAAATGAAAAATGGGGTTAATGATATTGATTGCAAGAGCGGATCCAACAGCAACAGAAGAAAAAAACAATGATGGTAGATTTGTAATAAGAGGTTATTGGCAAGAAATAAGGGTTAACATGACATGTGTTTATATTCCATCAAAAACTGCTATTCTAGAGCTTAAAATTTTGTGAGAAATAATCAGTTTTTAGTAGGGAGTATTATTTATGGGTAAGGTCTAGAACTTGATTCACAGTGAATATGTATCAGGGGGTCCTAGAAAGGAAAATAACAAGTGGGTATATTTCTAAGGAAATACATGAGAAGATATGAATTCAATAGTAGGGAATCAGACATAAATTACATATTATTCCCAAAGATGCTAAAATTGGGCCAGACTGGATAGTATTTATATTTCAAAGAACTTTGTGTATGTAATTGAAAGCATTGATAAACTTATACTTCAGATCATGCCCTGATACAACTAAAGATGCAGGACAATGAAGCAAAAATGAGACACTAGCACTTTCCTGTTTACTTGTTAAAAGAGATTCTTTTAAAAAATGAGATGGGGAATTTATCTGAGCATTAGGGAAAATAAATATTGCACCAGAAAAGATTACTAGTGAGAAAAAACATACAATGAAAATTGAGTTTAAAAATAGGGTATGAATAAAAGAGAAACTGATACAAGAAAGAAGTAATATGAATTATTTAGAGGGGGAAAGACAGATAAATACATGAAGCATTGCTCTGGCATCCTAACCTGCAGTCACAACTGTCTGCAGGACAAAGCAAAAGATTAGGAATAAAGATAAATGTTTAGAATCTTAGATCCTGGCTCAGCTAACTCAGGAAAACTTGGCAAAAACAAATTAAGTCCTCTTTCCAAAGGGAAAAAAAAAGACAGTTCAGTTCAGGGTTAAAGCAGATCTTTATTCAATAACAGAGGAGTGTTTTTTTCTGATTCCAAAACTGATAATTGAGTCTCTTAAATAGTATAATTTGTATTTATTTATTTTTATTTATTTTACATTTGTTGACCAGGCTAGTCTAACTGGATATATGTCCATTTTCAGTAGAGGCCTGGGGAGAAAAGCTCCAAGCACTAGCAGTGACAAAGAATACACTATATAGTAATTAGTCAAGTAAGTTACAGTACATTGGTTGTGTTGGCAAGAACAAAAATAGTAATAAGTCATTTAGTAGGTTGAAGTCAATATCCAATAACAGAGAGATAAACAAAAACAAAAATATATAATTATTTATTTTTTTTTATATAGATTACAAAGTAAGCATCAAAGAATAGTATGGAAGAGAAGTGTAGAGAGAGCAAGAAGGGGAATACGATGTCAGTCAGGGTTAGAGCATGGACAAAGCCAGTGAGATTTAAGATGTTCTTTAAGATGTTTTTTAAATAGGAAATTTGAAGCAAGGGTGGATAGTTCAGTAGGAAGCTGGTTCTAGTTTTTACCTACTGTGTTGGTGAAAAGTGAGTCCCCGGCTTTATTTTTTGACTTAGTAGTGGCAACAAGAAGCTTATTAGCTGAGCGTAGTGTTTCCAGATTTTGTATGGTGTGATCAGATTAGTGAGGATAGGGGTATTGTTAGGGTGATAAAGGATCTTTTGGGTAATAACTAGTTGTTGACAAAGTAGTTGGTTTTGCAGTTCTAGCCATCCCAGTTGTTTAAGGTTGAGACAGTGATGAGTTCTAAATGGGGTACCAGTGGCAAATCTGGCTATATTATTATAACTGGTGGAAAGTTTGGTAAGGTTGTTCTTAGATTGGTATATATCGCAGAAGCATAGAACAGGGTAGAGATTAGGTGGGTCTGGGCAATAGTCATTCTGGCTGATGGGGTGAGGAAGGGTTTGATTCTGTAAAGGGTGCCTAGTTTTTTGTTAACAGACTTTATTGTAGAATTAATGTGGTCATCATAGCTAAGGTTGTTATCAATTGTTATTCCTAGTAGACGGGTTGTAGTGTCAGGGGTTATGTTAGTTCCATTGTTTGAGGTTATTGTGAAGTACAGTTGAGGTGATTTTAGAGTTGGAGCAAAGAGCAATAATTTTGTTTTTTTGGGGTTCAGGAGGAGGCAGTGTTGGGTGAACCAATTTTCAACCCTGTGGAATACAATTTGAGTGAGGGATTGGAGAGAGGCTATGGTCTTGGCTGAAGAAATTAAAGTAGAGTCATCTGCATATTGTATGCAGGTGGCTTGAGGAATTTGGGTGTGAAGATCATTAATAAATAATGAAAAGAGTAGGGGTCCTAAGATGGAGCCTTGGGGTACTCCAATATTCACTGGGAGGGATGTAGAAAGATTATTATCCCAAAGTACTGCTTGCTGTCTGTTTTCCAGGTAGGACTTAAACCATTGTAATGCTTGTGGGTCAAGTGATTGGGCTTTTATTATGTCTATAAGAGTGTTGTGGTTTACCATATCAAAGGCTTTTGAAAGGTCAATAAACAGTGCAGAGGAAAAAGTGTTGTTGTTACGATTTTTGTTTATGGAGTCAGAAAAGGACAGCAGGGCAGTGGTTGTGCTATGGAATGGCCTGAAGCCATGTTGGTAGTTAGCAAGTAGGTTATTTTGGAGAAGGTGGTCAAGTAGTTGTCTGTGAATGCATTTCTCCATTATCTTAGCTATTGGACAGAGTAAGGCAATCAGCCGAAAGTTGGAGAGCTCAGTAGATGACCCACCTTTATGTAATGGGATGATGTGGGATACTTTCCATATGGCAGGAATTTTGCTTTCTAAAATAGTTCTATTGATAAGGATGGAGATGGGGTAGGCTATTGCTTTTGCTGCAATTTGCAGGTATTCAGCTGGCAGACTGTCAGCAGATGGGGGTGCAAGGTTTGAGTTTTTGAAGGAGATTACAGATCAGGGATGTAGGTACAGGTTGTATTTGAAAGGTGGGAGAAGGAGTCCTAGTGGAATTTAATGGGAAGTGGTCATAGGTGGCAGAGTATTGGCTAGGGTTTGAATGGCTTCAGTAAAGTAGGTATTAAAGGTGTCGGGAATCTGGTTGGAGTTATTATGGTTGAATCCTGCTGAGGCAGGAGGTGACGAGTGTCCTGGCTGAAGAAGTTTGTTTATACTTGACCAGAATTTTTGTGGATTTTGTTGATGAGTTTGTTGGAGATGAAGGAAATACTCTTTTTTTGTCTCTAAGAAAAGCTTCCTTGGTGGCATTTCTTAACTGCTTAAAGTAAAGGTGAGCCGATGGACATTTGGAGGCTCTCCATTTAGCCCAGATTTTATTTCTAAGGTGGATGTTTTGCCTAGTTTGTTTTCTGAGCCAGGGGGCAATTTTGGTTTTAGTACATGAAGAGCGATAGGGGACGTGGTAATTTAGGATTTGAAGAAATTTAGTGTTAAAATAGGTCACTGCTTCATCAAGCAGAAGATGAGACATTGGTGACCAGTCATATGCTTTCAGTTCATTTCGGAAGCTCTCTGGATTAAAAAACTATTTGGCGCGAGAGGTTTTAAAGTTGTTAATAGTTGGGATATGGACTCTTTGTTTAAAAATGTAGTTTAGCATGTGATCACTGATATCGTCAGGAAGGGTTCCTAGTTTATAGGTATCAAGGTGGCTGTTGATAAGGATCCAGTCTAGGGTGGTTGCTTTACTGCTTGGCTTATGGATTCTAGAAGGAGTGGTTATAATTTGTGAGCATCCATAAAGATTTATGTGGTTAGTTGGATTAGGGGAACTGCAGGTAACCCGGTCTATATATTAAAGTCACCTAATACTATTGTCTCCCGAGGTAGATGGGTAGAGAGGTAACTAAGTATGTATTCAAGGGTATTGGTATTATTTCCAGGGGGGAGATATGTGCAAATTAGATAGACAGATTTGGAGTTGTTGATTTAAACTTTGGCAGTAAGGGTTTCTGAATTGGTGTCAGGTGGTAGGAGTATATTGAAGGGTGATCATTGGAGTTTAGATTTGTACAAAATGGCTATACCTCCACCCTTTTTGGTTTTATGGTCACATCTTAGGATGTTATAACCAGGAGGGGTAATCTTCTGGTCCAGAATTGAGGGCTTTAGCCATGTCTCTGTAATACAGAGAATATCAAATGAGTGAACATCTAAGAGTGCATGTAGGTGGGTTATTTTATTGTTGATGCTATGGATGTTAAGGTGAGCTATGAGGAGGGAGGTGGGTGATTTAGATAAGGTAGTGGTAGCAAGCACTCTTTGGTTTTTTAGGTTATTGGCATTGTCAGTAATAGGACCAGGGTTTGGGTGAATATCACCATCTAATAGGGGGTGTAGATGAGGATATTCTACAAATTTAAGGAATTTGTCATAATTATTTGAGGTTTTTTTCATAAGGGAGTAAGTAAGATGGGTAGCTCTATGATATTTTGGTAATATATAGCTAGAGGTGGAGGTTACATTACTGTGGTTGAGGAGATAGAAGAAAGAGGATGGTAGAGTTTGATGGTAGTGGTGGTGTTGTTCAGGAAGAGAAGAATGTTCGAAGAAGTTTAGAGTGTATGGTATAGTAAGAGAAGCAAGAGTTGTAGTCAAGAGTAGGATATTTGTGAGTATAGATTTGTGTGTTGGGGCCATAGGGATGTGTAGATACCTAGTGAGAGTAGGTTGTTCGAGGGAGTGTAGTAAGTAAAAGGAGAGAGTGTTATAAGAGGTTGAGTAGGGAGGAAGTGTCTATGTAAATAAAATTGGTTGTAAGAGAGAGGGTTATAAATAAAATTTTTAGTACAGGATGAGATGTAGGGAGGTTAGGGAGTAGACCAAGTAAGTTTGGAAGGGAGAGTGCTATAGAAAAGAATTAATACAGTGTGAGGTGTAGGGATGAGAGGGAGTAGGCCAAGGAAGGTAATTAGTTTAATTAAGGAGTTGTAAATTAGGGGGTGTGGTTGGTAAGTTAAGGAGTAAAGAGATAGGTGGATAATGGGAGGGGGACTGGTTATAGCAGTATATGGTTAGGACCACTGGGGGTGTGTGGGAATTGGGGGTAGGGTGAGGAGCGGAGTGAGCCCACAGGGCGAACGGAGTGGGGCAGACCCAGAGGAAGGTAATAGCAGGGAGAAAAAAGCAATCAGTAAAGAAGAAGGCAAGACAAAGGGAAGGTAAGAAAAAGGCAGTGGTAGTGAGAGAAGGAAAGGAAAAATTAAAAGGCAGAGGGAGAGTAAGGGCATGTATAGGGCTAGAGAAGAAGAGGAAGAGGGCTATATACTAGGGTTATAAGACTATAGTAAGTGGAAGGTAGAGCAGTAAGAGTGAATTGGAGTAAAATAGTTAATAAAGAGAGGAAAGTAGAGAAGTGAGTGAAATTAGAAGTGGGTGAAGACAGCCATCAAGTGGTCAAAACCTGTAATTACACACAGTATAGACTACAGTAGATGGGTAGAAGTAGAAGAAAGAAAAAGTAATTTTGGAGGGAAAGGCTTGAGTGAGTTAGAAATCCTGGGAAGGCTGGGATGACTAGGGAAAGAGTGAATGGGGTGTAAGAAAGGCAAGCGGGGGGGGGGTATGGCTGCTGGCTGATATGGCAGTTTAAATAGGACACCTAGCAAGTATCACAACACTAACATGTGCATTTAGGGGAAGATATAATATTATTATTTGACATACAATCTTAGTTTAGCTTGGCTTTCAATCCAGGGGGGTACTTTGGTTACCCAGGTGATGAGCTGCACAAGCAGGGTTAGGTAGGTGACTAAAGTTGGTCTTTGGAGTCCAGTAAGGCACAGCTGGAGGTAGAGGAATTAGGTAATAGAAGTATGCTCAACTGGAGAAAAAAACAAAGGGAGAAGAAAGTTATAAAGGATACTATGTATGTAACAGGAGAGAAATTAGTTAAACAGTAAAATTAAGACAGAAACACATGAGCTTGTTCACAACATAACAATATCAGCAACAGGTGTAGTAACATCTGAAACTAGGCATTAGCACTAGAGCATTCAACTTTTGTATTTCGTATCAATCTATAAACTAGAATACAGCAGCTATATGTAAACATTGGAACTAGTAATTTAAAAGAAAATAACATAAGCTAGTATTAAGTTTTTTAACTAAAAATGTAGCAATTATAGTCTAAAACATTGTGTCCAGTGTTCAATGAACAGTAAAAAACATTCAGCAGCTAGCGACAATACAACTATAGCCAGAGTTCAGTGAAAAAAGAAAAAAAAAACAACATTTTGCTCTATTATAGCATCAAGCGAAATTCCTTCAAGACACTAGGCACAAAACAGAAAAACAGAATACCAAAAGGTTGATTATTTCATTTTATTTTTGACAGGGTAGCTATCCTGCGACTAAAATAGATACTGAAAGCTATGCCAGAATGCCAAACATGTTACTGTTGTTTATAAGCGCCGGGGTAATTATAAAACCTCGGCAAGGTTATAAATTTCTTTTTTCTTGTCAGAAAGTGAGACCTGCAACAAAATGGCTATAAAGGCTGCACTGTAGTACTACTTACAGGCTCCTGCCATTTGTAAGCACAAGGTGTGTGTAAAACCCCAGCAAGGTCATATGTTTAGGTTATTTATTTATTTATTTATTATTATTTTTCTTTTTAACAGTTTGGCAGTCCTGTGACTAAAAAGTGCACCAGAGTACTATACCCGCTACTGCTGCTTAATTAGCATGGGGGAACTGTAGAAACCTCAGCAAAAATCATTGATAAGTCTTCTTTTAACAGCAGGATAGTCCTACAAGTGAAGTTGCGACTCTAAACTGCACCGGAGTATATAAACAACACTATGGCCGTTTGGAAGCGAGAGGGGTACTAGAAACATAAGCAAGCCTAGGCTGGAAGACAGCACATGCTGTTGGATAGCAGAGTAGAGTCAGATGCAGTTTCTAGGCACCTTTGAAAGGTACAAGATAAGCAAAATAATTTGAACGACCAAAATTACAGTCTATTTCGTCCAAATAACCAGGCAACACAAGAACCAAGCAGATTAAAGAGCAAAATCAACAATAACTTTCCTTTTTACAGCAGGCAGTCCTGCAACTGAAGTTGTGACTTAAAAACTGTACCGGAGTATATAGTCTCAACTACAGCCATTTGAAAGCACGTGGGGGACTATAAAACCTAAGCAAGCCTAGGTTGGAAGACAGCACTTGCTTTTAGGTAGCTGAGTAGAGTCGGATCCAGTTTCTAGGCACCTTTGAATGGTTTAAGTTAAACAAATAGTTTGGACAACCTAAATTATAGTCTATTGCATACAAATAGACAAGCGACACAAGAACCAAGCTGTTTGAAGTGCTGGGCAGGTTCCTGGCTTAGTGCTGAAATCAGTTAAGGAGCCACTGTGAGCACAACAGAATAGACAATTTACAATGTGCCTAAACAGCTGTATTGTAAAGCATTACAGTTCAATTAAACTATCTTGTAGAAAAGAAAAAGCAGTAAC
>NC_056744.1:1230986275-1230993775 GCF_019279795.1 Protopterus annectens
AGATCGCACTGCAGTGAGGAAAGCAGTAAATATGTTGTTCATGTTGTACGTCAATCTCCATTCAAAACCTTTGAAGTTTCAAAACTTCAGTCTTTTGGTCTCAGCCGTTTGAAGTTTTGAAACTTTGAGCTTCTGATGGGATCCATTTCATATTGGTTGTAGTGGGTAACTATGTTATGTTAAATACAGTTTTTAGCAACTGCATGTTGTAGCATTTTATTGTTTTGTAGGATGGGACTTTGCAGTAACCCTTTGGTTTTATGTTTATAATTTAATGCTTTTGCTTTACTGTCCATACCTGTGGCTGTATGACTGTGTCCACATTACTGTACATACAAGTGGTAGTGTAGGTTGCTGTTCTAGCTGTGGGCACTATGTTTTGCTTTTGTGCAATTGCACATTCACATGGTAGTTTAGTATCTGTATGGAGCTAAAACACTATCTCATTTTTCTGCTTGATTGCTTATATATGTGGACATCCATCTTTGCACTGTGATCTACATCTCAGACACTCCTGTATGTGGTATGTGATGGCTTGCACATCCCTTTAATTTTTCAGCATGGGTAGAGTGAGAGGAGAACAGTGATGGCTGCTACAGAAAGCAAAACAGACTTACAGCACAGTAAGGTTAATGGTGGCCCCAAGTCCACATCTGTACTTTGCATGGTGTACCAGCTATGGATTCTCATCACTAATGGTACCCCTTCCTCTGTGTTTCCCTTTTGCAGGTGTGACAAATGAGATACTGCCAGCTCAGCTAGCTGGCAAGGATGTCAGCAGAGGAGTATGGCAAGCCTACAACGAGCCAGTTGGCTGAGATGTGCCAAGCCAAAGGACTGGTGTATGCCAACCTGACTAAAGCAGAAATGATTGCAGCTTTAACCACAGCTGCATCACAGACCAGCAACCAGAAGGACAACCAGACTGGTCTTGGGGATGTACAACTCTCAGGAAATGGACAGTTCAACCTTCTACAGAAGACTTAAAAATCTCTCTGGAGTTAAAGAGACTTGAACTGGAGACAAAAGACTTGGAACTAGAATCAGCAGAGAGACTGTGACATTTGGTGGCTGAGGAAAAGGAGAAACAGATGGTATTAGAATCATCAGATTGACTGAGACATCTGGAAGGTGAAGAAAACGAGAGGCAGAGACAACATGAAAAGGAGATGCTGACTATTCTCCAGGGTCATGGAGGTAATGAGGAAGGGAGCAACCGAACCCCAGAAGCAACAAAGGTCAGTAAATTTCTTCCACAATTTATAGAGGGGGATAATTTTGATAGTTTTATTCATATGTTTGAAAGGGTTTGTAAACAGTATAATGTTGACCAAGGGCTCTGGGTATGGTTCCTGACCACATTACTCCATCGTAAACCAATAGCTGCTATTTCTAAATTGTCTGATACTGATTGCTTAAATTATAATACTGTTAAAAAATTGTTGGTTAGAGTGTTTTAAGTTAACACCTGAAGCTTATAGAAAAAAAGTTTCGTGAGCGTAGACACAAGACAGATGAAAGTGTATGTGAATATATTAATGAGTTAAGCATTTATTTTCATAGGTGGGTGAGTGGGTGTCAGATCACCACTTCTGAAGGGCTGGCAGACCTTTTGGTGAGGGAACAAGCCCTTAGCACTTTGCCTGAGGACATGAAAATCTGGTTAGCAGATAAGGAATGTGGTACTGCAGATGAGTTGGTGGAAAAGGGAGATCTATACCTAGCAAGCAAGACATCACTGTACAGGAAAGGGATACCTAGTGCTGCACATGGGTCTAAGGGAACCCATGGTGGGCAGCCTAAACCACCTCAACAGAGACCGCCAGTAGCAGAGGAAGCCACTAGTTTAGGTACATAGCCAGGACCAAGGGTTAAATGTTTTAAATGCAAACAGTGAGGCCATGTAGCATATAGATGTCTACAGAGGCAGGGTGGGGAACAAAAGATGGGAGAGCCAGTAAGTGGGAATGACAGAATGCCAGCAGTAGGTTGTCTGGAGACAACAATGGTACCAAGCTACCACAAGGGGTTACATGCTATCTTAGTAGATGGGAAACAGGCCACTCCTAACAGAGACACAGTCTGTGGTCTAGCCATTATTAAGCCTGCAATGGTTACAGAGGAGCACTACTTGCTTGGGCAGTCTACTCCCGTCAGAGCTTTAGGAGGGACCCCATTCCAAATACCTTTGGCTAGGGTTCACTTGACTGGGGGAGTCGAAAAGGAAGCAAGCAAGTAGGTGTGTTTGAGGATTGTTCTGAGGACGTCTCTGTAATAGAGAGGAAAGCGCTTAGCTTCAACAAACTTGGTGTCCTTTGGATTGCTCACATTCTGCTGGTTGTTCTTTCTGTGTTTGAGGATATCCCTGCAGATGTCCTAATAGAGAATGATTCTGATAATGCAATACATTGTGTGCATGAAGTTACATGCAGCCAGGCTTGAAGACAAGCATGTTTGTCTGGTAGCCTGGGGGGGACCCAGAGACCCAGACAGACCACACACTTGCAGCCAGGACTGGTGAGATGGGTACTTCAAGGAGGGAGCTACCCTGTAGCACAGAGAATGAAGGTTATTGTTCCCTTGGACAGAGTGACTGCAAGGGCAGAGGTGAATAGTAGTACCCAGGCTGACAGTGAGGCACCGCTGTCAGAGAATACCAGACTTCCTGTGGAAGGGGAGATGGGACGGGTTACAAAGACTGAGTTGAGACAGGCTCAAGGCTCAAGTTGGTAGGGCCCAAAGCCTCCCATCTGACACTTCTAGCCATAGCCCATGGCATTCCCTTTGCAGGTCATATAACCATAAACCATACAAAGAGATGAATTATGCAGAACTTTTATTGGCCTGGGATTTCCAGGGATGTAAAGGCATACTGCATGATGTGTGAGCAGTGCTAAAAGGTAGGCTATGCAGGAGAAAGGGTGAAAGTTCATTCTCCACTGAGGCAGAAAAGGTGGCAAGTGCTTTGTTAGACATTTTCAACAGAGAAGCCCCCCCCCACAAAAAAAAACCTGACTGACAGAAGTGCTAATTTCATGTCAGGCCTGCTGGCTTGTCTGTTGAAGCACTGTGTGGTGAAGCACCTAAAGACCACCCTCTACCATCCCCAGACTAATGGTCTGGTGGAGAGGTTAAACTCTACTCTCAAGACCATGCTACGGCATTTGCAGACCAGTTTAAGAGGGAGTGGGACAAATATTTGCCCCATCTGTTGTTTGCTTACAGAAAGGTACCCCAGGAATCCACAGGTTTTTCACTCTTTGAATTGCTTTATGGGCATAGGGTGAGGGGACTTCTGCATTTCATTTTTGATGAGTGGGAGGGTGAGTGAATCCCACAAGGAGTCTGTTGTGGCATATGCCCTAAACCTCAGGACAAGGCTCAAAAAACTCATGGGCTTGGCCCTGGAAAACCTGGCAGAAGCCCAACAGCAGAAGAAAGGTCTGGTATGATAGGAATGTGCAAGCTAGAGAATATGCTGTAGGGTAGCAGGTTATTGTTCTCATTCCTGTCAGACACAACAAGCTGCAGGCAGCTTGGGAGGGACCCTTCAAAGTGTTAAGGAAGGTCAGTGATGTTAGCTACATTGTAGAACTGCTAGGCAGGAGGCAGGGGTACAAATTGTACCATGTTAACATGATGAAGCCCTACCATGATAGGGAGGCCCTTGTGCTGAGTATTTGCAGTGGATGGCAGGAGGAGTTTGAGGGAGATCTATGGCTATAGGGATGCAGCCAGGAAAATCCCAAATTAGTACGGTGGAGCCTAGGATTGCAATATGACAGTGCAGCACTGTACTGGGGTCAGCAATGCAAAGGCAACTGGGATCTCGAGAGGGTATGGGTAATATATTCTAAGAATGGCTTGTCCCTCTCAAGCAATGTTTCTCAAGGGTTACTTGAAAAACTAGCTTGAGTCTTTGGGGGGGGGGGGGTCAGTGTGACAAAGGATAAACTGCCAGCACACCTAGCTGGAATTTTGTAAATAATTATATGTCACTTGTGAATATCAACATGATTTATATGGAAGTGTAACAAAGGGAGATACTGCCAGCACAGCTGTCTGGAATTTTGTAAATGGTTATGTGTTATTTGTGAATGTCAACATGCTTTATGCAAGATGCTTGTGTTACAAATGTATTAGAACTGTATGTCATGTATTGTACAGATTTGTGTTGAAAGGCTATTCTATGAAGTACTGAGCTTAAAGATGTATCCACAGTGCACGCTACTGGACAAGAACAGAAGTGTACAGGCACTATTTAACTGTTTGGATATATATATTTTAACAGTGGAAACTGGAACACAAGAGGTTAACTTAAAAAAATAGTTGAAATTAAATGATTTTATGGCAGCAAGAATACACAATGTCTAAAACTAAGGAGCTTTCTGTATCATCTTGGAAGTGTTTTATTGTTTGACAACTTCCGCCATTTGCCAGAGAACTGAGGAAAAGCCCTTCTCTATGTATTTTCACAAGTAGATGCTAAATACTCCCAGATTCCAGCAGTGGGAGTTCTCACCTGGGATAGATTCAGATGACAAGTAATGATGCCATTCTGCAAGCTATCCGGGCAGTAGTATTTGAGATATTAATTTGAGAGGTCTCTGAGAGACAGAGAGATAGTATTCTGTATTCTGTGTTGGACCTGACAAGAAGACCCATTCACCACACATTTGCCTTGCTCTGTAAGTAAGTTAACTAGGGTATAGTAATTTTCTTAGCTTTAGTCGTGAATATAGTGAAACATAGTTTAGATGTTTTTCTTCATTTATTTGAGACAGTTGTGCAATGTTGTTTTAAATATTTCCTGTGATTTTGAACCCTCATGTCACTGTAAATATATATTTAGTATTGCCTTGTTCTTTTATTACTTATTATTAAATATATTAAAAGCTTTCATTGTGGCTGATCTGTGTAGAGATATTTAAGTTCTGTGAGTACTTGCATATTTATTTTGTGACACTGTGGGCCACTACTAATAGCCTTGCTCTTGGCCAAACTACCATTTGTATTGATAGTAACATTACATAGTAAGATTGGACACCATTTGTTAAGGGCCTTAAAGTGGCTGATAAGGAGTGACTGGTGGCTGTGACAACTACCCTACAGTCTGAACAGAAAGAGGCATAGTTAACAAACCTGCGCCAGGCGGTCCCCTGTGTGTGTGTGTGTGTGTGTGTGTGTGTGTGTGTGTGTGTGTGTGTGTGTGTGTGTGTGTGTGTGTGTGTGTGTGTGTGTGTAAATAAAACCTCAAAGAGAGTGTGTGTGTCAGCTACTTGGGCATGGACATAAAGCACTGATTGGACAGAGAGAGTGCTGGAGGTCTTGGTCTGGTCACTCAGCTGAGATCTCACCTCTATAGCTGTGCCAGTGGGGTGTCTTATTGGGGATCTGGAGAAAGACGAGAGAAACCAGCCCCTGGCTGACTGTGGTCTCTGTGTGCTCTTTAGGGAGATTTCACTTGATGCAGAAAGCTGGAGCTGGAAATATTGCATGTGTACTTGTTATCCTCTCAGTGTACATCCCCCACTATTGCCAGTGGTGAGGATGGAGGCTCCTTGATTACTGGTCTAGTGGTGAGGCATCACAGCAGGTCACAATGATCTATCTGATCCTCAGATATGTTAGCTGCTGCCTTCTGCCTCCAATCTGAGGCTGATGTGGGTGAGCAAGGTGGCAGTGCCTTACCAGGAGGAGATTGATTCCAGCCCTACTGAACAGTCCTTTGCAATCTCTTCCGCTACTCAGGTGGAGATGGGGTATTTGCTGGAGACAGAAGCACTGACTGGATGTTAGGCTGGATCAGCATGCATCAACCATCCTGCAGCAGGTACCAGATTTAGTGTAGCAGCTGGTTGATGACATCAGGCCACTGGAAGGAGGTGGAGCTCAGGCCACCAGCCACCTGGATCAATGACCTCCATCTGTTGTGGCCCAGTAATATCCCTTTGATTGGTTGGCCTCTGGCATGCTGCACAAATCCAACCCTGTCTTCAGCCATTTGTCTATCCTCTGCTTGTCTGTTTATGTGCATCCCAGCTCTTCTTCTTGTGAATGAAGTTGCACTCCTGTTCATTTGTGCTATTCCATCTTTGTGTTGCATGCCTCCCTTGCCTGTTGCCAAGATTCCCCATCCAGTCCTCCATCTCAAAGCCTTTCACCTTTCTACTCTTCAATTTTAAGTCATTATACATAAAATGAGGCCCTATCCTATTGAGATATATATATATATATATATATATATATATATATATATATATATATATATATATATATATAGTACCTGTCAAATCTTCGAACACTCAAATCGAGACCAAACGTTCGAAATTTTGAGTGCTCGAAGGTAGGCTTTCAACAGCACCGTATCAGTGCAGATAGGGAGAATTTCCCTTTTCTGCACTGCAGTGCTGTCTCAGAGTTGATATATTTAAGTAGGGGGTGTGTGGGATGCAGGGGGGCTTGCCCCCTACCTACACCGTTAAAGGGTTTTTTTCTGTGTTTTTTTTTTTTTTTTATGTTTGAACAACCAAATGTCGAACATTTGGTCGCAACCATTTAATGTTCGACATTTTGGATGTTCGAACATTTAACATAGACCCTATGTGTGTGTGTGTGTGTGTGTGTGTGTGTGTGTGTGTGTGTGTGTAGATATATATATATATATATATATATATATATATATATATATATATATATATATATATATATATATATATATACCAGCTGTGGATTCCTCTGCTTGCCATTCTCCTTCTCCTACTTTCGCCTAGTCATGCTTTTTTCTGGGACCAATAAGGTATCCACTTTACATGACACCTACTGATTAGTCTCTCAGACCCACTATATTTTTTTCCTTAAAGCACATTGCACTACCTATAAGCACTAGCAACCACTCATACTTCTCTGTCTGTTAATCCAAAAAATCTGGACAAAGTAAAAAATAATGTGGATACAAATGCCCAAATTTATGGATGATTTTTTTTTAATTTTCTCTTACAAACTTAGAAACTTGCTAAAATAATAGGGCTTGCTTTAGGATGCATCTTCTGAAGGATATTTTATGTGGATAAGAGTTAGAACAAACTCCCCAGCAACCTACAATTGCTTCCATCCTTATCACAATTCAAACAGCAGCTAAAACTACACCTTAAAGAACATTGGTTATGCCCATGTACTAATCCAGATTAACACCTGCCAGCTATCATATTTCCTTCCCCCCCTCTACTACCCACTAGGGCACGATCACATCTTATTCATTCATAGTCAATAATGTAGTTTTTATATTTCCTTCTAACTTCATTAAACTTATTCTAAGTTTTTCTATAATCACTCTCCACCTACTGATATTGTTCTACGTCAATGTTAACTCCTATGCTACCTATGACATTTCACACTTCCTGATACTCTTCTATGTCTTTGTTAATACTTATGCTACCTACGACATTTCACACAAACCTTGTCTAATATAACAACTAGAGGGCACCTTTCACCCTCTCC
>NC_056744.1:1230998775-1231046275 GCF_019279795.1 Protopterus annectens
ATGTCTTTAAAATAGCATGAAACATGACCCATCAGGGCCTCTGGAATTACTGTTTAACTGTAGCATCCAAACAGGCTTCATGCCTCATGAATGGAGAAAGGCAACAGTCATCCCTCTCCACAAAGGTGGGCCATCTACCGACTCTGGAAACTACAGACCCATAAGTCTCACTAGTCTTATATGTAAAGCCATGGAAAGCTTTATCTTGGAGATGATCAATAGAGATATAGTAAACCTCCTGATACTGGACCCAAACCAGTTTGACTTTGTCAAGGGCAGCTCATGCCTACTTAACCTGGTGGACTTATTTAAGAAGGTCACCAAAACAATGGATGAGGGCAAAATCATTCACACTGCCTCCCTTACCTGGCCAAGGCATTTGACACAACACTCAGGCATTGTTGACAAACTCAAGAGGTTAGGTACAAACCCATATGTCACCTGGTGGATAGGCAACTGGTTCACAGACAGGTACCAGGAAGTTAGAATTAGGGAAACCACCTCTACAAAGAGGCCAGTCACAAGTGGAGTCCCTCGGGGATAAGTACTTGGACTGCTCATTTTGGAATTTACCTCTCAGAAGTCAATGCCAATGTCAGTGCTCTCTGGCTGACTAAATTTTCAGATGATTGCAAGTTAGGAGTTGTCATTGAATCTCACACTGACACAAATGCTCTGCAGGAGGGGCTGACACAGACAAACAACTGTTGTCAGAGCCATGGACTAAAACTAAATGCCAAGAAATCCATAACAGTATCCTATGGGAAGTCATTCTTTCCTGGTAACTATCATATTGACAGCACACCTCTTAGAGATGACCCAGTTGTCAGGGACTTAGGGACACACATAGATAGTAATCTAGTCTTGGACCATCATGTGTCTACAGGGGCGAGGAACTCATTCTATGTTGCACAACTTATAAACAAAGGTATGGCATCTAAGTCCAAGGAAGTCATTGTTCCACTGTATTCAACATTTATCAGACCTATCATTGAGTACAATGCCTCCTTTGGTATGTAGCTAACCAGGCATATCCAACAATTGGAACATCCACAGAGGTTCCTCACTAAAAGAATTCATGGCATAAGTAAAATGTCCTATGCAGACCACCTCAAGACCCTATCCCTGTATTCTGTCTTCTACAGGCTTTTGAGGGGAGATATATGCCTGGCATACAGGACATTGTCAGACCCTACTTTAATGGACCTCCTGCATATCCACAAAACAAACAGCACCGGAATTGCTCATTCTAAAGACATAAACCTTGCCTTTGATATAAATAAGACCTGCAGGAGAGATAGACATGTATCCCAGAGACTACCCCATCTATGGAACAGGCTCCCCATCCATGTGAAACAGAGTTCCTCCCTAACACAATTCAAGTGCAACTTGGACAATTGGATGGGAAACCAGAAATTCATCCCTGGTTTGACACCTATGCCTCTAATGGGCATAGGTAACCTGTAAATGATTAATCTCCCAGGCCCATACTTACACTTATCAAGGGTATCAGAACTTGTCAGAGATTTGGGATGCATAGCTAGACTTAAAAAGGCCCTTGTGGTCATTAGCCTAGTAAACACCTATGAATCTATGAACCAAGTACTCTGTTGCTTCAACTTACTTCAGAAACTATTTCTGAAACTTATTTTAAATGATATAAACCATGACTGTATTTTATTAGAAAATATTTAAAATAATTTGGTGGTAGTGCTGCAGTAGCATTGTCACCTCACAGTAAGATGTTGTCCTGTTCAATTCTCAGCTAAAGCGTCTTCTGTGTGGAGACATGCATGAATGGGCATACCTTTGTTGAAGGTTGTGTGTCAGAGCTGGCAACTTGGAATGTAAAAAAATCTGCTGCCAATCATTAGCGGACCAGAGTTCCACTGTGGCAAACCCTAACCGGGAAAAGCCGAAAGACACAACAACAACAAGTTTTAGAAGTGATTCTATAAATAAATATCTGTACTTATACTTTTGAGATTCTGTGCAATAACAAATCCCACCTGCTCTGCCTACATTCCAAAGGTTAGACTTGGGCTGTGCACTTGCATTAAGTACTGTGTTCCCTAGCATGTGTAATTAGTTAGCTAGGTGTTCTAATATCAGTGCAGTCAGCGTGTGCGTGTGTGTGTGTGTGTGTGTGTGTGTGTGTGTGTGTGTGTGTGTGTGTGTGTGTGTAGTTACAAGAGCATGAGTCTTTATCCTACTGTTAGCAATCCATTCCTATAGAGAACACATATTTTGGAGGTGGAGGATGACATCATTATTAAGTGTTTTCCTCACAGACACATAATACAGGGCTTTATTCTCTCCCTTGGATGAAATTGGCTAGACTTTAAATGGCCCGCAAAGGCAGCTAGCCTATCACTTACCTATGAACCTATAATTATACATTTTTCAGACATCTGTTACTTGCAGGCTAAGTAAGAATACATCAGAATAGCAAATTAATGAATACTGTGTAATTGACATGTGAGATCACATCTAGAACAGTTTTTGTGTTTTATGGAAGCCTTACCTTTGCAAGGACTTTGATAAATGGTCAAAGGAAGACAACAATATTGTTTTAAAGTCTCAAAAAAGCTTCCATGATGACTAAAAGAACTCAGTGTACAAACTGTTTAGAAAGGAATTGATACATTTTTGAGGGGAAAATGGAATGCAGGATGGTATCATCTCCCAAAGAAAGTGTGGAGGGGGTTTGAAAACAGCAGGATACAAAATAATGCTAAAAGATGCATAAAACTAAAAAATCAAAAGAAATAATCTCACAGGAGAAAGTAGTGGATGACAGAATGCATCTGTTTTGTAACATGGTGGGATAAGAAAACATCAAAATATGTCATGGCTGTGTGGAACTGAGTTAAAGTAGACTTTCTCAAAAGTGAAAGAAACAAACCATTCTTTGGCAGAACCTGCAATTTACCCAAGAAATAAAAGAAAAACAAGCAGGTTATGGAAGCAAACAGTCCTTAACTGCTCTCAATGGCGATGTTGTCTGTCTGTTTTCATGTCTCTGAGTTTCATTCATTTTAGTCCTGTGTTAATGAAGTAAGCACAGCTAGCATGCAGAATTATTTTCAGCAGCACCTGCACATAAAACCCTAGGCTGTTAATCTCAGTGCTCCGTGTCTGTACTATATGTAGTAATCTAGTGTCATACTCACAGCAATCTACAAATAACCTATTACATCCTGTTATATGCTGTTACTTCAGAGGTCTGCTGCAATGCAAAATCAAGGTCCCACCAGGATATCGATTCTTAGCAGCATTGTACTGCCTTTTCCATGTCAAAGATACTAGTTATAAGATAGGATTACACAAAACCTATTTTTCCAGTGTCAGGGTTTAGTGCATATAAAAATGAAAATGATTTACAATGCCTCAGGGGACAAAAGATAAAAAATCCCATTCTCAAATTAGCCAGTTAGCAAAAAAAAAATCATACCTACCTGCTGGCATCCTGATACTGGAGCAGAGGCTGTACCAATGCATCTTTGGCATGTGCAGCAGAGACCTAGGTTTATAAGTAAGAATCATCATAAATAATCAATTGGAAATGAGTATCAATGGTGGATAAGATCTGACAATTCATTTGTAAACAGTCAGTGCAGTTAAAGATTTAGATATAGTTATAAACAGGAAATTATAATTTAAACAACACACAGCTAGCATGAAACAAAGGTTCAAAACAGCTGAGTCTCCCAATGAAATCTGCATCTTTACATCATCCAGCTTTACTAAATGGTCCTTGCTCTATTGTAAACATGCCAGTGTTGTAATATAATGGATCTTTTGGTGGAGACTCTAAAACAGATATAGCTGTTTTGGTAAGCTCCCAATGTAAACTGGCCAGATGTATATCTAAATAAAGAAATTATGACTATTCCTCAAGATTATTACTCCTGAATCTATGCACTATTCACTACAAAAATATTAAGGGAAAATTGATCTTAGCATACACGCAACGTGTAATAATGACATCAGACCCATGCTAGGTTTCAAAATTAATGCCAGTGAAAGCACCCGTATGTATTTCAGTCTGAATTTCATCATAGCAGCTTTTAGAGGCTTATGAAGTATAAAATCCATGACACAAATGATCAATATTTTATGGAATAAACTACTTAAAAATATTAGACAAATGGAATCATTAAGGCTGTTAAAGGAACTTCTTAATAAGTGGGTTGGTTCCAATGGTTAGTGACAAACTGCTTTGGAATGTGTGCTTTTTGTAGGCCTTTAAGGCCAGATTATACATTACCACACCTGTGACTCTAAGAGAATATCATAATAAAATCACAAAACTAATTTGTGACAAATTCTTAAAATATTAAAATAAATGTTTTATGTGTTTGAATGAAAGTGTTCTTCTCCAGGTTAAAGCACATACCAATATTTTGACTTAACAGTTATATTTCCATACAGAAAACAGGTGAAAAATCAGCTTTTATGCTTTATCCTATAGCGCATTAGCTTCATTTAGCATGTGGATAAAAGTTTACTTGTACCAATGGAAATACATGATTTAGGAATGAAGTGACAGAAAAGAGTAAAAAAAAAAATCAGATCTAGCCATGGATTACAAAGGTCAACAGGAACAAATTAACAAATTTAACTCATGTGGAAATGAAAAGCGTTGTAAGAAAAGTGACATCTCTAAATGCATTATGTCACATCACTAAGGAATGAAGTAAGAAATGAGAAATGAGAAATCAGTGGAGAGGCAGAAGTCAGACTGGAGTGGATCAAGGATTGCTCTGAAAATACAAAAGGCCATTGCATACTGTAATCACTGCGTATGCCAGCAAAATTGAATATGTTATTAATCCACAATAGTATTAGAAACAGGAAATAGAGTGTAATTTATGGAAATCTTTCTGAAGTAGGTTTAAGACCTTTCATAGAACAAAATGCTAAATATAGACAGAACAGATGTACTATAGCATTGTACTAAAATTAACTAGTATAATTACTATAAAAGTATCTATATTTTCAAATAAAACTAGAAGTGATGCTAAATTTTGAAAAAAAAAACGAATGCAATGTAAAATGGAATCATGCCCCTTTATCAAAAATATATATATTCAGTGCACCAGAAAATAGTAAAAGTGTATGTTGTAATACACAGAAACACACACATCTAGATAATGTTATCTCACAGGGTAGATGATTTTTAACTGCAAGAGACTGATACCTTATAACTACAAAATATTGCAAATTAAATTACTATATGCAACTAAATATATACATTTCTTAACAAGTTCAAGAAATGGCTAGTGGATAGCATTCATCCTGTCTGTTATTAGTTGTAGTCCATGCATTATTGCTAACAATACTATGGTACATTTATTGCCACAAAGACAACTGAACCAGGCTAACAAATTAACTTGTGCATGGCTAGACTGGTCTAATTTACAAAGGACTGTGGTGTCATTTCATAATTTCTGCAATATTGCAAGAGTTAGTACAAGAAACTGTTGAGACTGCCCACTTAAGTGGAGAATGGTGTGCCTGGAAGATAACAGGCAATTGCTCAGTGGGATGTAAAATGAATACTAATGGCTGTCTTCTGTTTAGCACTAGATGCATATACGCACGTCAAAAACCTCATTAGCTTGGATTTATTGGGGCCTGTTAGTATGATGCTGGTAGTGGATGCTTATGTGGTTTTGCTATTAATAGTGTTATAAACGTAAGGATGATAATAATAATAATAATAATAATAATAATAATAATAATAATAATAATAATGATGATAATACCACCCTTATACTAACCAGGTAGGTCTACTTGACACATAATTCCCTTTCAAGGACAACCTGGGGGCATTGGTTAAGTGATATGTTCAAGGTCACACAGTAAGCAAATGAGAGCTGAAGTAATCAAACCCACTTCCACAGAATCCACAGCTGACAGCCTTAACCCTCTGCAGTGAGTGCCCAGATTGAAGTTAGGATGACAAGGGCATCTCTTGAAAACTCTGAACATCCATGCCTGCTGCATTCTATAAACTAAGTCTTACATCACTGCTTGCACATAATTAAGAAGCTTCTCACAATGTAATTTGTTACTGAATTCCATGCCTAGCTCAATAAAGATGTAATGTACAGTGTGTGATCAGGTTTATTATAGACATAAAATAATACAAGCTTTAAATTCAAATGATAAGTTTAGAAACAGACTTTAATTCTCCTTGGGTCAGTGTGGCAAAATATATTTTAAAACTTCAGCTTGGCAAGCTAAGAACTTGGTTATATTCAACTGGACGTATAAGAGAATTTAAGTACCTTTTTATGCACTTTTTCTTTTTAAAAATACAGTATTTAAATTGATTTAAACTGTGTATGAAGGAGTGTTGAAGGAATTTTTAACTGGTTATTCTGCTCTTCAGTAACTTGAACTAAAAGCTAGTGTTGGCTGAATTTTGTTATTTGCTAGTAATTACAGGTGTGGGGGTAGCCACATTCAGTGATTTCCTGTCCTTGCATATTTAAACTGGTGCATGTGAAATAATTCCTGCTTTAAAACTTCAGCTTGGCAAGCTAAGAACTTGGTTATATTCAACTGGACGTATAAGAGAATTTAAGTACCTTTTTATGCACTTTTCTTTTAAAAATACAGTATTTAAATTGATTTAAACTGTGTATGAAGGAGTGTTGAAGGAATTTTTAACTGGTTATTCTGCTCTTCAGTAACTTGAACTAAAAGCTAGTGTTGGCTGAATTTTGTTATTTGCTAGTAATTACAGGTGTGGGGGTAGCCACATTCAGTGATTTCCTGTCCTTGCATATTTAAACTGGTGCATGTGAAATAATTCCTGCTTTAAAACTTCAGCTTGGCAAGCCAAGAACTTGGTTATATTCAACTGGACGTATAAGAGAATTTAAGCACCTTTTTATGCACTTTTTCTTTTAAAAAATACAGTATTTAAATTGATTTAAACTGTGTATGAAGGAGTGTTGAAGGAATTTTTAACTGGTTATTCTGCTCTTCAGTAACTTGAACTAAAAGCTAGTGTTGGCTGAATTTTGTTATTTGCTAGTAATTACAGGTGTGGGGGTAGCCACATTCAGTGATTTCCTGTCCTTGCATATTTAAACTGGTGCATGTGAAATAATTCCTGCTTTAAAACTTCAGCTTGGCAAGCTAAGAACTTGGTTATATTCAACTGGACGTATAAGAGAATTTAAGTACCTTTTATGCACTTTTTCTTTTAAAAATACAGTATTTAAATTGATTTAAACTGTGTATGAAGGAGTGTTGAAGGAATTTTTAACTGGTTATTCTGCTCTTCAGTAACTTGAACTAAAAGCTAGTGTTGGCTGAATTTTGTTATTTGCTAGTAATTACAGGTGTGGGGTAGCCACATTCAGTGATTTCCTGTCCTTGCATATTTAAACTGGTGCATGTGAAATAATTCCTGCTTTAAAACTTCAGCTTGGCAAGCTAAGAACTTGGTTATATTCAACTGGACGTATAAGAGAATTTAAGTACCTTTTATGCACTTTTCTTTTAAAAATACAGTATTTAAATTGATTTAAACTGTGTATGAAGGAGTGTTGAAGGAATTTTTAACTGGTTATTCTGCTCTTCAGTAACTTGAACTAAAAGCTAGTGTTGGCTGAATTTTGTTATTTGCTAGTAATTACAGGTGTGGGGGTAGCCACATTCAGTGATTTCCTGTCCTTGCATATTTAAACTGGTGCATGTGAAATAATTCCTGCTTTAAAACTTCAGCTTGGCAAGCTAAGAACTTGGTTATATTCAACTGGACGTATAAGAGAATTTAAGTACCTTTTATGCACTTTTTCTTTTAAAAATACAGTATTTAAATTGATTTAAACTGTGTATGAAGGAGTGTTGAAGGAATTTTTAACTGGTTATTCTGCTCTTCAGTAACTTGAACTAAAAGCTAGTGTTGGCTGAATTTTGTTATTTGCTAGTAATTACAGGTGTGGGGGTAGCCACATTCAGTGATTTCCTGTCCTTGCATATTTAAACTGGTGCATGTGAAATAATTCCTGCTTTAAAACTTCAGCTTGGCAAGCTAAGAACTTGGTTATATTCAACTGGACGTATAAGAGAATTTAAGTACCTTTTATGCACTTTTCTTTTAAAAATACAGTATTTAAATTGATTTAAACTGTGTATGAAGGAGTGTTGAAGGAATTTTTAACTGGTTATTCTGCTCTTCAGTAACTTGAACTAAAAGCTAGTGTTGGCTGAATTTTGTTATTTGCTAGTAATTACAGGTGTGGGGGTAGCCACATTCAGTGATTTCCTGTCCTTGCATATTTAAACTGGTGCATGTGAAATAATTCCTGCTTTAAAACTTCAGCTTGGCAAGCTAAGAACTTGGTTATATTCAACTGGACGTATAAGAGAATTTAAGTACCTTTTTATGCACTTTTTCTTTTAAAAATACAGTATTTAAATTGATTTAAACTGTGTATGAAGGAGTGTTGAAGGAATTTTTAACTGGTTATTCTGCTCTTCAGTAACTTGAACTAAAAGCTAGTGTTGGCTGAATTTTGTTATTTGCTAGTAATTACAGGTGTGGGGTAAGCCACATTCAGTGATTTCCTGTCCTTGCATATTTAAACTGGTGCATGTGAAATAATTCCTGCTTTAAAACTTCAGCTTGGCAAGCTAAGAACTTGGTTATATTCAACTGGACGTATAAGAGAATTTAAGTACCTTTTTATGCACTTTTTCTTTAAAAATACAGTATTTAAATTGATTTAAACTGTGTATGAAGGAGTGTTGAAGGAATTTTTAACTGGTTATTCTGCTCTTCAGTAACTTGAACTAAAAGCTAGTGTTGGCTGAATTTTGTTATTTGCTAGTAATTACAGGTGTGGGGTAGCCACATTCAGTGATTTCCTGTCCTTGCATATTTAAACTGGTGCATGTGAAATAATTCCTGCTTTAAAACTTCAGCTTGGCAAGCTAAGAACTTGGTTATATTCAACTGGACGTATAAGAGAATTTAAGTACCTTTTATGCACTTTTCTTTTAAAAATACAGTATTTAAATTGATTTAAACTGTGTATGAAGGAGTGTTGAAGGAATTTTAACTGGTTATTCTGCTCTTCAGTAACTTGAACTAAAAGCTAGTGTTGGCTGAATTTTGTTATTTGCTAGTAATTACAGGTGTGGGGTAGCCACATTCAGTGATTTCCTGTCCTTGCATATTTAAACTGGTGCATGTGAAATAATTCCTGCTTTAAAACTTCAGCTTGGCAAGCTAAGAACTTGGTTATATTCAACTGGACGTATAAGAGAATTTAAGTACCTTTTATGCACTTTTCTTTTAAAAATACAGTATTTAAATTGATTTAAACTGTGTATGAAGGAGTGTTGAAGGAATTTTTAACTGGTTATTCTGCTCTTCAGTAACTTGAACTAAAAGCTAGTGTTGGCTGAATTTTGTTATTTGCTAGTAATTACAGGTGTGGGGGTAGCCACATTCAGTGATTTCCTGTCCTTGCATATTTAAACTGGTGCATGTGAAATAATTCCTGCTTTAAAACTTCAGCTTGGCAAGCTAAGAACTTGGTTATATTCAACTGGACGTATAAGAGAATTTAAGTACCTTTTTATGCACTTTTTCTTTTAAAAATACAGTATTTAAATTGATTTAAACTGTGTATGAAGGAGTGTTGAAGGAATTTTTAACTGGTTATTCTGCTCTTCAGTAACTTGAACTAAAAGCTAGTGTTGGCTGAATTTTGTTATTTGCTAGTAATTACAGGTGTGGGGTAGCCACATTCAGTGATTTCCTGTCCTTGCATATTTAAACTGGTGCATGTGAAATAATTCCTGCTTTAAAACTTCAGCTTGGCAAGCTAAGAACTTGGTTATATTCAACTGGACGTATAAGAGAATTTAAGTACCTTTTATGCACTTTTTCTTTTAAAAATACAGTATTTAAATTGATTTCAACTGTGTATGAAGGAGTGTTGAAGGAATTGTTAACTGGTTATTCTGCTCGTCAGTTATTCCCACCCACCCTGTTTTGTTTTGGTGTTAATCTTGGTGGCATTGAAACTGCCCGCCTCAGCCTGCCTCTGGGCCCATCTCATTTGCTCACTCAACTGAGTGCAGTGAGATCGTATTCTGATTTCAGGCACTCCTACTGTGTACAGAGAGCATCTGGGAAATAGAAAAAAAAATTAAGCTTATTTCCTGCCTTTCTTGTTAAGCCCCCAAAGAGTAGACTATTTGTTGTAGCTTCTGAGCCCCCAAGCCCTTCTGTGTTTGAGGGAAGTAGCTTTTTTTTCTTGTAACTAGCCAGTTTTCTAGTTTCAGCACTCAAATCTGTTTCTTTGATCTCAAAAAAAAAAAAAAAAAAAAAAAAAAAAAAAAAAAAAATTTCATCTGCTTTTACTGTACTTGTGTTTTACCTACTTCTTTTACTTTTGCATCATCTTAAAATACTCAATTGTATTTATTACTGCTTGGTGTAACTCATTCTAAGCCTTTTGGTTTAAACACTTGGGCTTCGGACCAGTTAGTTGTTTTGCACTGAGAGGTTTGTGGTCTGCACTGTTGTGGCAGAACAGGTAGCTTACATCCTTCTAGGTTGAGAACTGCTGATTGAGGGCTCAGTGTCTGTTATTCTAAAAGTGTATTAATTCTGGTTTAAGCACTTGGGCTTTCAAGCCAGTTATTTTACATTAAGAGGGTTTGTGGTCTGCACTCTTGTGGGAGGAGAGGCTGGACTCTGCCCTTCTGAGCTGGGAATTTCTGGTTAAAGGCTTATAGTGCATGCATATCTGAACTGTTTCTTACTGAAGTTGGTGCGCCTTGTTTGCTGTGGCATAGACTGGATTCGGGCCTGCTGGATCTAGCTTTGTTTGTGTAACTTGAGCACTAATCCAGACATTCTCTAAAGTATTCAATGGTATTTATTACTGCTTGGTTGTAACTTGATTAAAGTGTAGCTATCATTCAAGTCTTTTGGATTAAGCACTTGGGCTTCAGACCAGTTGTTTTACATTAGGAAGGTTTGTGGCAAGCACTGTGGTGGCAGGACAGGTAGCTTTCATCCTTCTAAGTTGGGAACTGCTGACTGAGAGCCCAGTGTCCAAGTGTATTAGTTCTGGTTTAGGCACTTGGGCTTCAGGCCAGTTATTTTACATTAAGAAGGTTCGTGGACTGCACTCTTGTGGGAGAAGAGGCTGGACTCTGCCCTTCTGAGCTGGGAATTTTCTGGTTAAAGGTTTATAGTGCCTGAATATTTGAACTGTATCTTACTGAAATTGGTTCACCTTGTTTGCTCTAGCATAGACTAGATCCAGGCCTACTGAATCTAGCTTTGTTTATATACTTGTTGTTTGTTTGCTTGTTATTTCCTGGAAGTTAATTCACCAACTTCTCAGCTTCTGTGGATCACTAGTGATATCTGCATTGCTTACTGTACTTATTTCCTTGTTTCACTTGAAAGAAAGTTACTGTTTGTCGTTTTGCATTTAGTTACTTGTATCACATTGCACTCAAGTTACCTGGCACTTGCTCACTAAAGCAATTATATAAGTCAGCACTAAAAATTAAAAGCACTACACCCTCACTCCCCACTGGCCCTTGTTTTCAATTAAGGATTTCCCAATATTATTCTAGCATGTCCAAAGGTCAGTTGTCAATCTCCTCTCCGGTCCAGCTGGTGAATCTGGGGATCTTGAGGCAATGTTATAACTGCCTCATGTACACAGACAACCCTCTCCTCCTCCCACATAACACAAATACTTGCGAGAGATGCAGCTATTTAGCCAAACTGGAGGCTGAGCTCTCTCAACTCAGGACTGGCAAGACCAGACAGGAGGAGAAGGCAACTACACACACCACAAAACCAGCCTCACATAATGCTACCACTCCACTGAATCAAACACATAAACACACAAAGACATACTGGAGGCTCTGAGTAAAATTTACCTAAACAGCAGAGGCCTCCAAAGCAGACACCCAAACAACTGCTACCTCAAGACACCCCACAAGCAACACATAAACCACAAAAGCAGTGTGCAAAGCAGTCACAGCCCTTAAGGCCAAATACAACACCAAACATACTTGTCATAGGTGACTCCATAGTCAGACACACTGACGTCCCACTCACCAGGCTGAACAAGGAGAGGGTCACAGTAAGCTGTCTATCGGGTGCTAGAATCCGCCACATAACACAAGCACTGGTCACTCCACAGCAAGTACAAATATGACACAGTCATTGTCCATGCTGGTGTGAACGACCTGAGACGTACCTCCCTGGACTGCATGAAAAGAGACATAGAGGAGCTCTCTGATTATGTAGCCCAGGCAGGTATGACCCTAACCCTGAGCAGTATCCTTCCTTCACCAAGAATGATGCCACAATATAGAGACAAGATGATCAGCTTTAACAATTGGCTTAATGTCTGGTGTCATTCAAAGGGGATCCAGTGTCTGTCTGCCTGGGATGACATGCTTGACAAGCCACGCTGCCAAGGGGACGGCTTGCACCTGTCACCCCTGGGATTCCGGATATTGGCAAAGGCTCTTGCCACCCCATAGTGCCTTTTTAGGCAAGGCTCAAATTCTAAACCTACCACCCTAGAAAACAAAATGGGAAGAAATTGAGGGTAATGCTGCTCAATGCCAGAAGTCTAAATCTCAAAATGCACGACTCGAGGCCCTTCTCAGTATGGAGAACATCGATGTCTGTGCTGTAACTGAAACCTGGTTCAAGGCTCCTGAGAGCACCCGGCACTATTAGGTTTTACCTCATATCATGCTCCGCCCCAAAACCCGGACCACTCCACAAAAGGAGGGGTGTATCCATATTCATAAAGGATACTCACACCTCCAGGTTGGTGGCAACGCATGAAGCTGAAACCATCCAGGTGCAACAATAGGCAAAACTGCTCTACAAATTGTAGCATGCTACAGGCCACCCTCTCAAACTCAGGAACCCCACACAGCCTTCCTGAAGACACTGGAGGGTATAAATGTATCTCCAAACACCATCATATTGGGTGACTTCAACTACCCAAATATAGACTGAGAACATTACTCAAGCCCTAACTTTCTAGCCCAACGGTTCCTGGAGTTCATAAATTCAAATGCCATGGAACAGCTAGTCACTGTTCCCACGAGAGGAGAAAATATACTAGATCTCATTGTCACAAACATGGGGACAAAATGGTCCACACCGAAGTATATCCCTCATTGGTGAGATCTGATCATAAACTAATCTCACTGGAAATCCACATCCGCCCCACCCCAAACAAAAGACCATAGTGAAGAACTTCTCTAAAGCAAACTTCACACTACTCAAGACTGGTGTGGTATCCTTCAAGGCCCCTGAGTCAGAGGAAACCACAACCCAAGCTGCGGAAGCCCTTACAAATGCCTTCTATGAACACCTCCAGGACTGCATGGATCAGGCAATCCCAAATAAAACCAAGACTCTTTCCACAAAGGGCAAACGCCCAGTCTGGTGGACCCCAGCCATTAACAAACTTTACAATAAGAGGAGAAAGCTATTACATGATAGAACAAAATCCATAAAAGGGAAGTCACCCTGATCATTATTAGTAAAAAATACGAGCACTCATAAAATCAACTAAGGCCAATTTTGAGAGAAAAATTGCCATGGATTCAAAGGACAATCATAAGGCCTTTTTCAGCTATGTTAGGAACCTGGGTGGAAACTCACAGATATGCTCAGAATTAGTCCAAAATGATACAAAAATCACTGAACCCACAGACATTGCCAACATACTGGCAGACAGGTTCAGTGCAAACTTGACCCCCCTCCCCTAAAGGAGAGATAACTATCCCAGCCGAGTGTAGCCTCCCGGACATCTCAAATGCGCAGGTGAAAGCTGCTCTCTCTAAAGCTAAAAACACAGCATCAATGGGACCGGATGGTGTCCCCGGCTGTGTGCTACACGAGCTAAATGAGGAATTAAACCCGCACATAAGGCAGCTGTTTAATCTCAGCCTTACCACAGGATACGTGCCCAAGGAGTGGCGACGGCAACTGTGGTCCCACTCCACAAAGGTGGCGCCTCACGGACCCTGGTAATTACCGCCCATAAGCTTAACAAGTCTAGTCTGCAAAGCTATGGAGAGGATCATAATGGAGCTCATAAACAAAGATATAGGGGACTTGCAGACATTGGACCCGACCCAGTTTGGCTTTGTCAAGGGAAGATCATGCCTTTTGAACTTGGTCGACTTCTTGAAATAGTCACCAAGGCCATTGATGAGGGAAAGGCAGTCCATACAGCCTACCTTGACCTTGCAACGACACAATACCCCACTCGGTATTGTAGAAAAACTTACCAGCTTAAATGTAAACCCATATGTCAAAGATGGGTTGCAAACTGGCTTAAGGACAGAACCCACAGGGTTAGAGTTGCTGGCGCTGTGTCAGACTCCAAGCCGGGTCACAAGTGGTGTCCCACAGGGCTCGGTCCTTGGCCCCTATTGTTTGGCATCTACTTCTCAGAAGTACAGGCCAACATGGGAGGACTTTGACAAAGTTTGCAGATGACTGCAAACTGATAGTGGAAAGTGCATCGGACACTGATATCCTTCAGAAGGGAGTCACGGAAACAGATAGCTGGTGCCAGAGCCATGGCCTGAAGTCAAACGCCAAAAATGTATAGTCATACCCTTCGGGAAAAACAAGGTAACCCCAAGCTACCATATAGGTGGCAATCCACTAAGCACAGAAGAGGTTATCAGGGACCTGGGGACCCAGGTTGACAGTGGCCTTTCTTTTGACACTCACATTGCTAAAGTGGTTAGAAAGACCTTCTACATTGCCCACCTGATCATGAAGGATTCACATCCAGATCTAGTGAGGTCATTGTTCCCTGTACTCTTCACTTATCAGACCAATGATCGAGTACAATGCCCCATTCGGGATGTATCTCACCCGACATCTGCAGCAATTGGAGATACCCCAAAAGTTCCTCACCAAAAGGATAAAGGGACTCCAAAATCTGTCATATGCTGCCAGATTGAAGAAACTCCAGCTCTATTCAGTCGCATACCGTCTGCTCAGAGGTGACATGTGCCTGACATACAAGGCCATGTCCAACCCGGAATTAATGGACATGCTCCACCTCAAATCCACCAAAACCACTAGAGCAAGCGACTTAAACCTTAGCACGGATATAAATAGGACGTGCTGGAGGGATAGATTTATCACTCAGAGACTCCCTATGCTGTGGAATAAAATCCCGGTCCATGTGAGGCAGAGCACCTCGCTGACTCTGTTCAAGAGAAATCTAGACCTGTGGATGGGAGATCGTAGGTTTACCCCGGGAATCATCTCTGGGTCACTGCTGGACAGAGGCACAACAAACTAATGGGCACAGTATTTTTTCATATAAGGGGTGGCGTAAGCCACAATAATTTGGGCTAGGCTTATAAATGCCTTAGGGCAGATAGCCTAGTATAAACCTATGAACCTATGAACCTATATACCTCTCACTTTAACCAAGCATATATTGTAAATAATAACATTCCCAACACCAATCATAGGCAGCATGGCAGAACATTCACCTCACCTAGCAGCAGCAGTGTTATCCCACTACTCACTAACCATTTGCCAGGACATTCGTTTAAGCTATGAAAACACTGCTCACATTAAACCTCAACTGCAAAAGGAAGGGAGAGAAAAGAAGGACCTCGAATCCACATTGGTGGGGGCATCTTCTGCCACACACTAATACCTTAATTTGCTTGCTAAGGAAATTAGGGAGGGAAGGGAGAATGAACATCAAGGAACAGTCCCACAAAGGCTACTATATGTCTAACCTAGAGGCATATACCCTTGTTCAAATTCCCTACCCTTGCTATGTGCATGCTCCACTTTACCCAACATGAACTTATCAACCTCCAAACTTAAATGCAACCTACGTTCCCTATTAAAACCTTCCCCACCAGCTACCCAGACTATAAACAATCACCTAGCCACCTTTCAAATCCACCCTCCATATCACAGAAGTTCTGTAACCAATGAGTCTGCATGCAAACTAAATTTGTCATCAAACTCCTTGACAAACACAATAAAGACACCATGTGGACTGCACAATCAACTTTATTATACACATAAAATAATACAGTCTTTAAACCCAACTAATAACTATACAAACATATTTCATTTTTCCTTGAGACAGTGTGGCAGAATGTGTACCACTCACATTATCCAAGTAGACATTGCAAATAATAACATTATAAACACCAGTTGTGTGCAGCATGGCAGAATGCTCACCTCACCTAGACCACAGCAGTGTAATCCACCTGCTCACTAACCATCTCCATTGTTCCTTAGAGAAACAGCACAAAGAATGCTCAATATAAGCCACAACTGTAAAAATAAACTAAGGGAAAGGAAGGACCTCCATCCTTTCCATATCAGAATGAAGGTCCTTTCTTCCACTGATGAACAGCCTATTACCTCTTACTTAAAAAAGACCACTTCCTATAAAGAAAACAAAAAAGAAAGAAAGCTGCACATTAGACAGATCTAGCCTTATATCACTGAAGTGTTCTCCATCATTCTTAATCCCCAGTGGGTCCCTTTCCACAAAATTCAAGTGTTCTAACACCCAGAAATCTAGACCAGAACTAACTCTAGCCATGCTGTGGTTAATAAACTTTGTTGACTCAAGTGCCTTAAAATGGACTGCTACTTTCCACATCAACCTCGGAATTACAGCATTCAAGATTAGAACAATACCCGAAAACCTCTGCTGAATCAACATTGACTCCCTGATAATCCAAGAAAGTAGCATGTGATTAGGTACCATTAGCAAATCTTCCCCATCAAATGTGTTACCAAACAGTGATGACTGCCACAAACCGCCTTTACCTCTATTAGCAACATCAACTAAGGCCATCTCAGACCTCTGGATCCCTGCCAACAAACGTCTCATGCTGCTGAGTTAAGCCTCATTTTAAGACCTCCCAGATCACACTGCTGCTCACTGAGACACCTAGCAAATTAATAAATGATCCACCAAAACCACCTTCTTCTTGCCTGAAAAAGAAAACAAATGGTAGCCACCTTCCATAACATAACACTGCAAATTCCTCCCACCCAATCTAATATAAGACAGAAAAGCATTGGATGCCCATCTACCCACTCTGTTTACTACCTCAACTGACTTTTCTTCACCTGCTAAATCCAATGCACTACCTATACTAAAAGTATGAGTAGCATATCTTTCTCCCTCAATACCTTGACACCCAAAAGCTCGCATGAGCATCCTGACAAAGAGAGCAGATGAAATAGATCAATGTAATTGATCTTGAAAGGCAAATAACTGAATTTTCTGACCCTAAAATGCACAATGCTGTCCCACAATCAACTGGATAGACTAGCAGTTTCTCATTCCTAGGTAGCACTACCTGCCTGTCTTTACTACTTTGATCTGTTTTAGAGCTCATGTACACATAATGCATACATTCCTTCATCTCAAATCACCCAACAACGTATTCATCCAAAGAGCACCTGCATACATAAAGAGTGACAGAAGCACCCACAACACATCAACATAGTATCAGTCTGCAATATTGTAAAATCCCTTCAGCAATGACCTTAACAAGTACTTTCCTAATGGAAGCCTCCTATCTATCTCTACCACCTGCATTCTCTCCATCCTTTCAACAGCCTCAAAAAATTCCAGTTCTTAGTGACATCCTTCCACCTAAAAACCATGCTGCTGCAACTAATAGTGATAGATGAAGTCTCATAGTTCTGACAGCTTCCTGCAAGCCCCATCTCAAAGCAAACACCCAGACACTAGCTTCACTAACCATTGTTGCTCCCTCCAGCATCTTTAAAACAAATTCTCTAAAAAACATCAAAGCTTCTCTGTAAGACTGATAGACTTTGCCAAGGAATGCTGCAACAATTGCACAGCTACATCTACCAAGCCATTCAAACGATTTTTCGAACTGATGCTTGATTCACTTGTGCCTCTGAAGCCAGCACCTGAAAACTGTGGAACTGAAAATGGGATAGACTGTCAGCCAAAACACTGAAATGACCAGGAATATGTTTAGCTGAAAAAGGCAGGTTAATTCTAAAAAAATGCAAAACAAACCTCTGCAACAAACTCTACACCAGCAAACACATAGCTGATATTTTAATCAAAACCTGCATAACTGCCAATGTACTCGAGGGGAAAGCCAACTTTCTGTTAGCTAACTTCCCTTTCCATATTATTGCTGATCTGCAAATAGCATAAGTCCAGGAAGCCAATATCTTGCTTCTACTCAGCCGGACAGTCTAAGGGCCACCTATCAACAAATTACCTGCCCTTGAAGTAGACATCTATGCCCAACCCCCCAAGCCCCAGCTGCAGTTGTGTAAAGGTGTATCTCCTGCAAGGACTCCCAGTCCCCTTTCCAGAAGGGTGTTCCATTGAAATGAAAAATTCCACACAAATGGCCATGTCCTTAATCACCTTCAATGCTCTCACTCAATGATCCTTGTGACTATCCCCTAGAAATAAGTTAACAAGGGACCTAATAAAGGCTACTCTTAGGCTGACAGCTTTGAATGCAGATCTCAGTAAATCAAAAACCTCCATCACATCCCTGACCTTTAACTACTGCAGTAGGAGACAAAATGTATCTACCTCTGCTTTCACTTCAGATCCATAGAATGTTAGCACCTTAGCTAGGACATCTGGTTTGCTCCACCCCCAGTTTCTTGCAGTGTTGCACAGACAGGCTTACCCCTTTCACCACTGCCTCCTTTCCTTCATCCAACAGCAAGAAGTCATCTAAGTAATGCATTGCTCTCAGTGTCACTGCCTGTACCTTCCATAGCCAATGCAGTACCATGCTAAATTTCTCAAATGTGACACAAGCCAGGAACAACACATGAGCAAGACCTTATCAAAATAGAACTTGCCCTTTAACTTCATGCCCAGCTTTGGCCAAGCTTGCTTCTGAATCAGGAGTAACCTAAATGCGACCTAAGTGTTGAGCTTGTGTAACAGAGGACTGGTGAATGTGTGAATAACCCCATCAACATATCACTGTATACATTGACTGAACTGCCTTTCAGAAAGAAGAGATGATGAATCAAGTGAAACTCACAGTCTTCTATCTGACTAAACCCAAAGAGAACGCTCTGAAGGAGGTGAAGAGAGAGACTCAAAGAGGCGCAAAATCATGTCTTCCTTCACTTCCTTGTCCAACAGTCCTTGAGTCACCTCCTGTCTCCTTTTCACTGACCCTTGAGCCACCTCATGTCTCCCTTTCACTGACTTTAAATTGCAACACAACTTTGTGAAACCCTAAATCTGTGATTTCATTGGAAACCCTGAAGAAAAACCCTGGAGGAATTCCAAAACAGTTTTCTTGTGCAGGTACTCTCTCAAGAGGTATGCCAAGATGTCTACCCTAACAGGGGGAATGGACTGACAGGGCAGCCAGCTACTCCCACCCCAAAGGGTACAGTTGTCCTGACACCTCAAGCACTGCCTCTTCCTCTGCTTACTGGTCCTCTAATCTTCCTGGTCAGCTATTGTCAGAGGCAGTTGGACGAAGCCAGACCATGCACCACCCACATTGGAAGCATGCATGCAGGAACCTGCACAACAGCTAAAGGCACATCCTGGCACTGAACAATCAGCATGACTTAAACTTTCCTCCCACTTTCTTGACTATATCCTTACCCCATCACCATTCTCTGTTCAACATCATACCCAATCACGTGTCTGGATGCCTGTGTTCCCATGTCAAAGACTTATATACTGTATTAGGGTCTATAGCATATTCTCGAAAGCCGACAATGTAGAATCTGACAAACATGAGAATATTGAACGCTCAGCATCCTGAGCATGTAAACAGAAATCTCCATAAGGGGAGATTTCCGTTTACTGCAATGTAGTGTGGTCTTGGAGTTGGTTTATTTAAGTAGCGGTGCGTATGGGGCGTACAGGGGGGCTTGCCCCCCTGCTTAAACCCGTTAGGGTACATTTTTCTTTTTTCTTTGTTGTCTTATTATAAGGTCGACATTTGAAGACATTGACCATATGGTGTCGACCATATGTTGTTCGATGTTTTCAATCGCTGATCTTATAATATAGACCCTACTGTATTAAGTTTGTGAAAGCACTTATCGTACCACAGCCAGGCATCTCCCCCAACACGCACAGGTTATGGGACTCCCTGATGGTCATACAAAAGCCAGCAATAGTGATCATCTTCTAGAATAGATAACATCAAAAAAAAAAAAAAAAACAATGTGCTCTCTGAAATAGTTCCTCTGCCTGAGCCACTATCTCCAGTGAATGTTGGGTGAGCTTTAGAACCTATGTTATTCTGCAAAGAAAGAAAGAAAACACCAGTTACCGTCTGAAGCAAGGAAAGCCACTGCCTCCCACCCCACCCATACATCCTCACTGTCCCTACCCTATTAGTTGCCTCAGAGCCACTTTTTACCCATAGGTCATCCACATAACCCATTCTAACCCCTATTAATACTGTACCCTTTGCCAAACTCCTGCAACTCCAAATGTCCCTCTTGTACCTTGTCTAGCTTACAGACCAGCTACAGTGGATCTACTGCAGCAGGAAATAATACTTCACAATACTTGCACAAAATCCTGTACTCCCTTCCCCTGCCCACTCTCCTACTTTCCCCATCCATAACATGACAGCTAATCTACGGATCAAAACATGCTGACACCCTAGCACCTCCATCCATATTACTTCCCGTTAACCTCCTACACAGATACTAACAAATCTCCCCAACCTATCATTTTTTGTTCTCTATATATTTATTTTCTTTCTTTATTTTTTCCTTTTTCCGTATGCAGCCATTACTTTAATTAATTCTCTGTGCTTCCACCCTTCTATGGCTAAAAGCATATATCTTTCACAGACAATGTGCAATGGCCTACTTTTCCTAGTTATCATTTTTTATGTATACCCACTATTAAAGCAACTCAACTGTCAGCCCTGAAAATGCATTTCATACCCCTCCTCATGCCTGGTACTACATTGTTGTGTTTCTTGTGTCTTTTTTTTTTTCTTCTTTTGTATTACAAACAGAGATCCACAATCCCTTGCCCCTTTGACTTGATGGCTTGATCCCTGAGCATGACAATGTAATGCAGCCATGCTGAGGCCATCAGCCACTCTTTCCATGCCATCCTAAAACCTACAAGAAACCCCACACTGCTGCCCTTATAGCCAAGGCTTCACAGTGGCTACTGAGCTGAGCGACCTCCTTAGAAATCACCAGGACTACTGCTGTACTATGACAGTGCATTCTGAGGATTTTGCAAACGTTTTACTTTTTTTTTCAGGAAACCTGACATAAAACTATACTTCCCTACTGCTGCCATAGAAGACAGCCCAACACACATGCACCAGAGGACATTAAGTAAATGGGGACTTGCACCCCTGCCTGCAGACAAACCTAGAGCAAACCTAGGAAGACAGAGACAGACAAGTACTTCAGGTAAGTCCCTGCTGATTAATAAAATCAGCCAACCATTGTTGGCTTCTTGATCACCATTAGATAAGACTGCCCAACTAAATTGAAGAGAAATAGGAAGAGACCAGGCTGGCTGCCTGTTAAACACATATTTATCCCTTCTTTTCACTACTTGTCCAAACTTTTTTTTTTAAATATGTGTATATATGCTAAGTAAAAGATCGAGAGGTAAGTACGAGACCACAAAAAATTCAAGAAAAATCAGGTGCATTCTACAAACTAAAACATACCTGATTTTTCTTGTATTTTCCTGTCTCTCTCACAGCTCTAAACTGTCAGGAGGTTACAATGTTTTTTCTTTCAAAAAAATATCAATGGAGATTGTCCTTTCTCTGTTGCCTGCTTGCTAAACTAGTGATGTACACTGCGTAAGCCTGGGAACACAAGTCCCATACACATGAAAAGTATGTCATCAAAAAGCACAGTCAGGAAACAACGTGGAAGAACACCACAGTGCCATTATACAACGAAATTATTTAAGAAAAGCATGTAATTTTTTTCTTAAATAATAGCACTAACCAACTCTGTGGTATGGTATATTGAAGATTTACCCATGGTGGCTTTGTTTAATCACTCAGGCTTCATCCTCATGATTAAACCACACCAACCATGGGTAAATCTTCAATATACCACACACGCATTGTCAGTTATTGCTATAGTATATGTTAATAAAATGTAGACATAACTATGAGAATAGTTTCCAGTATTGTGCACTATAACTACATTCAAACAATCCGATCACTGTTTTTCCTTCATTGATACAGTATCGATATGGCATATCCTGCTGCTATCACCTACATTGCCATAGGTTTTGATAATGAATATAAAATATAACACTGGCATTCCACACAGAGCTACTTACACAGGTCCATTAGTAATAACTGCCAAGCATGTTAGGAACAGAACTAGTAAGACATGGAAACTGTGGTTCAAAAGGGGTTTTATATATATAGCCCTGTACCAAAGCTGTTCGAGTTATGATATAGGTAAAAAAGAGACAGTTTAGAAAAAGAATATACCAGCATGTATATGCCATTTCTAAAGCTAATTTAAATAATTCCTTATGTAAACATGAAAAAGGTTGTACTAGTTTTTCCAAGTTTTTGTTTGGTATTCTTCAAATTGTTCATATTGACCCTCAGGGTGGTCCATGGAAAACTACAGTAGTGTTAATGGAAGTTATTTGGCAACTATGACTAAATGCATCCAACAACTTAGGGTTACATGTACAGGTATCCATTACCCCTGTTCTTAAACTCAGAGCTGCTAGATTATAATTTTATTGCTGGGAGATTACACATTTATTTTTTTTAAGATTTTGATTATATATTGTCTAAGTTATCTTTTTATCAGATTTTGTTAAACAGAATTATAAGATGTTATGTTGATTTTTAAATGTTTACATTTTTGTATGATGTAACATCCTGCTGTGGTACTTTAAATAATTTATTGGATGTAATCATGTGATTTTTGTGAATATTTAAACTGTGGCAATTGATGGTTTAAATGGTTCTGCTAAAGTCCATTTTAGGGACAAAAGCGCTTAACTGTTTTTCTTCTGTCAGTGAAAGTTTCTTTGATTAAATAATGATACAGATATAGTAAGTTTGTTTAGCTTTTCCATGAGAGTGCTTTAATCTACAATTAGTTTGTGGTAAACTGTGGCAGTTTGACACTATGTGAGCCTAACTTGTCTTCCTAGCTTTGTTTTAGGTTGCACATTGACATGCTCAATTGTTGGTTTTTGGTTGTGTTAGGAACAGAACTAAGCTACTCTTAAGCCGAGACATTTTCTCCTTTAACTAGATATACTACTAGTTAAAGGGGAAATGTCTCGGCTTAAGAGTAGCTTAGCAGATAAAGCTCTTTGCACTACAAAGAATTATGATCATCTCACCGATCATAACCTCGTATGAGTGGTGTGACGATCACCAATCATAGCTCCTTATTATGTGTTCTCAACATTGATGCCAAGATTTACTTGTCGAGCTTTGATCTTTAGGTGACTTTCTTGGTATCTATGTCTTAAGCACATAATAAGCAGTGACCCAATCATATCCTTGTGTTTTGTATAATTACCAGAGGAAGATGTAGATCCAAATCAAACTAAGACAAGTTCTATCCATGCTCAGCACAGGCCTGATCAATGAAGTGCTATACAAACACCAAAATGATTTTTTTTTCATGCATATACCAAAACCTTTTGAAATCAGACAGAGAAACAGTAGCACACATAACTACTGGCTTCTTTGTTTTAAGTGGTCACAAAAAAGTTTTAAAGTAAAAATGTGAGATGGATCCCAGGGACATTTCAAGTAATGGTGCTTAGCCATAAAGCGATCATCTTAAACATAGTACATTATAATGTAAATTTGTAACCAGACAAAATAATTCTCTGTGCAATATTGCTGATTTTTTTTTATTCTAAGACTCCTGGAAGCTGTTGTCCTGTGCACAAGCTAAAAAAGCAAAGTGGCATTTAACTCCATGTTACATCCAGTAAACATGGAAGAACATTTATTCTACTGGACTTAAAGTCACCTAGCAATTTAAATCAGTTTTGAGTGTTTTCTGTAATTTTTTTTTTTTTTTGGGTGGGGGTTCCTTTGTTTTCTCTGAATTTGAAGTTATGGCAATGCTGCATTTCAAATAGTTTCTCTGCTGTGCCTTACTATTTAAATCAGTTTTTAGTACATTTCTAGAGGTTTATGTGCTGCTAAGTGATGAGTTAGTATTGCTGCGTTTATTTGCCTTGGTTTAGTCACTTTTCAGACAGTTATGACCAGATGTGTGTGTGTCTCTTAACATAGTAATGATTATCCTAGTGGGAGGAGCATAATTATTGCAGTTATGGGAAAGATAAACACTATTGGTTAGAGCGTTATCTTTTTTTCATTGTTTTTTTCATATTTCCTGTTTATTTTATATTATGAGAAGCTGCATAGCACAGTGGGATTGAAACATGAACTCTGCAGATGCAGGCCCTTTTAGTTGTAACTTTTCCTTATATAATCAACTCACCCAAATCTTATCAGTAAGAAGACTATTGCTACATACAAGTGCATCAAGCTCTGCGTAACTGCATAACATGCACAGCCAGTGGGCTTATTTGAATTTTTTTTGCATTATAGGATCATCAGAGATTACTAGGCTATTGACCTGGACATAATTTTAAGCCTAGCCATTCCATCCTAATGTAATATCATGAAAATGCTAGTCAATATGCAAGACTGCATTCGGTTACGACTGCTCATGTTCAGGGGGGTTGTGGGCACTATCCCTGGTAAGAATTTATAGTGCTGCATCCACCCGTCCAGGTTCCTCTTAAACAGTGTCATAGAGTTGCTCTGTTTCACATGAAGTGGAGCCTGTTCAAAGTTGCAGCAGGTGCCAGGAGATAAAGCTGTCCCTGCAACATGACCTACTTAAGTCACAAGCCATATTTAGGTCCTGGGATGGGTAGCACTAGTCCAGGTTGATTTACTGATATGTAACAAGCTCATTAGGTGTGGGTCTTGGATTACTCTGTAGGCTATGCATAAGTCTCCCCTAAGAAGTCTATAAGACTCTGAGTGCAGTAACAGGTATTTTAGTTGGTCTGTTTAAGGCACACGCTGGAGCCCCTTGATCTTCTTTGTTAGAAACATTTGAGGTCTCTCCAATTGTTGCAGGTATTTATACGGTAGATATTGAACTGGGTGTTATACTAAATTATGGGCTGGATTAGTGCTGAGTATAGAGGGGTTATAACCTCTTCTGATCTCGAGATGATGCCTTTACTAATCAAGTGCACTATGTAGAAAGTCTTCCTTACTACAGTTGACACATGGTGGTTGAAGTTAAGGTTGCAGTCAACTTGTGATCTCAGGTCCCTTACCACTTCGTGGGTACTTAGGGTATTGTTGTTCAATTGACAGTGTGAAGGGACATTGTTTCTGCTGAAGGGAATGATGATACATTTCTTTGCATTCAGTTTGAGACCATGACTAATACACCAGTTGTTGGTCTGCTTGAGACCCCCCTGGAGTATACTGACATGATTTGGGGATTTAGTGATTGCACCTAGTTTGCAGTCATCTGGAAACTTGGTCAGCCACAACCCCTGAGTTTTATCTTGAACGTCTGAGAAGTATATACCAAGCAATAGGGGACCCAACACTGACCCTTGTGACAGCCCACTGGTAACAGGTCTGCTGGTTGGTGTGGAGTCATCCACTTTGATAGTATGTGTCCGGTTTGTGTTTCAGTTGGCAAGCCATCTTACAATGAAGGGGTTTACATTCAGTTTGCTAGGTTTATCAGTAATGCCTGAATGTGGGATTATGTCAAAAGCCTTTGCCAAGTCGAGATATGCTGTGTGCACAGATTTGCCCTCGACAATGGCCCTGGTCACATTTTCAAAGAAGTCCACCAGATTTAACAGGCAGGATCTGCCCTTGACAAAGCTGAATTGGGTGGGATCCAGGGTTTGGAGGTTGCCTATGTCTTTATTTATGAGGTCCATAGTGATATGTTCCATGGCATTACACATAAGGCTAGTCAGGCTTATGGGTCTGTTATTCCCCAGGTCTGTTGCTAGGCCACCTTTGTAGAGGGGAATAGCTGCTGCTGTTCTCCATTCCACAAGAACAAAGCCTGCGGTTAGGCTATGATTGAAATGGGTACTTAATGTTGATGCTAATTCATGTTTTAGGCATTTTAGAGCACAGTCTGGAATGTCATCTAGTCACATAGAGAATGAGATTTTTGCCTCGGACACGGCTTTGAGGACCTGCTCCTCAGACATGTAGGGTGGATGAGAAGTTTGGGGAAAGGTTTGTGATAAGTTAGGAGGGGATAAGGGAGTGAAACTTTCAACAAACCTATCCTCTAGCAATTTTGCTATCTCTATGGGGTCAGTGTGTGTGATAACATTGGTCACTAGTTCCTGCACATGTTTGGGTCCTTGTAAAAGGCCTTATGGTTATCCTTAACTACACTTGCAAAGTTTCTCTCAAAGGAGCCCTTAGAGGATTTGACAACTTGTTTTATTTGCCTGTTGAGGCTGAGGAGGGTGCTTTTCCATTGTTGGGGCCTTGCCCTTGTTTTCTTGGACAACTTTTTGCATTTAATGTAGAGATTGGTGATGCTGGATGTTCACCATGGCATCTTGATTGTACTTGGGGCTCTGGCTTTCATTCTATCTGGTACAGCCGAGTTTATACACTTATGCAAGTGATTGTACAGTGCTTTAGTGTAAGCTTCAGCATAGTTACCACTTCCAGGTTGGGGTGGGGCTTGGAAATCATTTATACCTTCACCTAGGAGGGTACAGTTTGCCTTAGTGAAGTTGTTTAGTCTGATTCACCCTTTGTGAGTTCTGGTGTTAGTGCCAGCTCAGAGGTGACTGTTCATAGGTTCATAGGTTCATAGGTTCATACTAGGCTATCTGCCCTAGGGCATTTATAAGCCTAGCCAGAATGTGTTTGGCTTTCGCCACCCATTTTAAATTTATTTTGCTATGCCCTTTTTCGAGGTTAGTATACTGTGCTCTGTCTAACAGTGACACAGAAGTGATACCCGGGGTAAACCTACGATCTCCCATCCACTCATCAAGATTCCTCTTGAAGAGAGTCAATGAGGGACTCTGCCTAACCTGGACTGGGATTTTATTCCAGAGTGAAGGGAGCCTCTGGGTTATGAATCTGTCCCTCCAGCATGTCCTATTTATTTCAGTGCTGAGGTTCAAGTCTCGAGCGTAGCTCGATGGGATTTGGATTTTCTGAGGTGCAGCATGTCCATTAATTCCGGGTTGGACATGGCTTTATCGTCAGGCACAGATCGCCTCTGAACAGGCGGTATGCCACTGAGTAGAGCTGGAGTTTCTTTAACCGGGCAGCATATGGCATCTGTTTGAGCCCTTTGATCCTCTTGGTGAGGTACTTTTGGGGTCTTTCCAGTTGCTGCAGGTGTCTGGTAAGGTACATCCCAAAAGGGGCATTGTACTCAATTATGGGCCTGATGAGGGATGAGTAAAGAGGCATGATGACGTCCCCTGATCTAGATGTGAATCCCTTCATGATTAGGTGGGCTATATAAAATGTTTTTCTAACCACTTTGGCCACGTGGTTGTCAAATGAGAGATTGCTATCAACTTGGGTCCCCAGGTCCCTAATTACTTCTTCTGTACTTAATGGATTACCACCTATGTGGTAATTTGTGGGCACTTTGTTTTTGCCAAAGGGGATGACTATACACTTTTTGGCATTTAGCTTGAGGCCATGGCTCTGGCACCAGTTGTCTGTTTCTATGAGGCCCTTTTGGAGGATGCCTGTGTCGGCTGGAGAGTCGATTATGGCGCCCAGTTTGCAGTCATCTGCAAACGTGGTCAGCCACAGTCCTTCCGTGTTGGCCTGTAACTCAGAGAAATATATACCGAACAAGAGAGGTCCTAGGACTGAGCCTTGTGGGACACCACTTGTAACTGGTTTGGAGTCTGACATGGCTCCAGCAATTCTAACCATGTGGGTTCTGTCCTTGAGCCAGTTTGCAATCCATCTAGTGACATAGGGGTTTATATTTAAGCTGGTGAGCTTATCTATAATGCCCGAGTGGGGTATTGTATCAAAGGCTTTTGCGAGGTCCAGGTAGGCTGTGTGGACCACCTTCCCCTCGTCAATGGCCTTGGTGACTGTTTCAAAGAAATCAACCAGGTTTAAGAGGCAGGATCTGCCCTTAACAAAGCTGAACTGGGTAGGATCCAGTGTTTGTAGGTCCCCAATATCTTTATTTATGAGGTCCATGATGATCCTTTCCATAGCTTTGCAGACCAAGCTAGTCAGGCTTATGGGGCGATAGTTTCCAGGATCCGTTGAGGCACCACCTTTATGGAGAGGGACCACTGTTGCTGTATGCCACTCTTTGGGCACATATCCTGTAGTAAGGCTGAGATTGAACAGTAGTTTTATGTTTGGGTTTAGCTCTTCTTGGAGTTCATGTAGGACGCAGCCCGGGACACCATCTGGTCCCATTGATGCTGTGTTTTTTGCTTTGGAGAGGGCGGCTCTTACCTGAGCATCTGAGATGTCAGGGGGGCAGCACTCTGCTGGGATAGATATTTGCCCTTTTTGTGAAGGGGGGGTTTGTGCTGAACTTGTCAGCTAGGATGTTGGCAATGTCTGTGGGTTCGGTGTATTTTTTGTCATTTTGGACTAATTCTGAGCATATCTGGGAATTACCACCCAGGTTCCTAACATAACTAAAGAAAGCCTTGTGATTATCCTTAGTGTCCTGTGCAATTTTTCTCTCGAAGCTGGCCTTAGACAATTTTATGTGTGCCCGTAGTTTTTTGCTAATACTGATCAGTGATGCCTTCCCTTTTTGGGATTTTGCTCTATCATTTAGTAGCTTCCTCCTTCTATTGTATAGTTTGTTTATGGCTGGGGTCCACCAGACAGGACGTCTGCCTTTGGAGGATTGGGTCTTGGTTTTATTTGGGATTGCATGATCCATGCATTCCTGAAGGTGTTCATAGAATGCATTTATAAAGGATTCTGCGGTCTGGGCCATATTTTCCACAGGCCCAGGGGCTTTGAAGGATTCCACCTCAGTTTTGAGGAGTCTGAAATTTGCTTTAGAGAAGTTTTTCACTGTGGTTTTCTGGGCAGGGGGTGGGGTCGGGATGTGAATATCCAGTGAGATTAGTTTATGGTCTGATCTTACCAGTGAGGGATACACTTCTGGTCTGGAGCATAGAGTCCCCATGTTGGTGATGATCAGGTCCAGTATGTTTTCCCCTCTTGTGGAAGTGGTTACAAGTTGTTCCATAGCATCTGAGTTTATAAATTCTAGGAACCTTTGGGCTAGGGTGTTGGAGCTAGAGTAATGCTCCCAGTCTATGTTTGGGTAGTTGAAGTCGCCCAATATAATGGTGTTTGGAGAGACCTTCATATTTTCCAGTGTTCTCAGGAAGGCAGAGTGGGGTTCCTGGGTTTGGGAGGGTGGTCTGTAGCAGGCTATAAACTGGAAGGCAGTTTTACCCACTGTTAGTTGCACATGGATAGTCTCTGATGCTTCATGCTTTGCCACCAACCTGGAGGTGTGGGTATCTTTGATGAATATCGATACTCCCCCTCCTTTTGTGGTTCGGTCCAAGTTTTTGGGCCGAAAAGCATGGTATGAGGTATAACCTGGTACTGCTGGGGTGCTCTCGGGAGCCCTGAACCAGGTTTCTGTTACTGCACAGATATCGATGTTCTCCATGCTAAGGAGAGTTTTGAGTGCGTGCATCTTGAGGTTTAGAATTCTGGCGTTGAGTAGCGTTGAGTTTTGTGGTCAGATTTAACTAATGAGTGTCTGACAGTTGCGGCAGTGCATCTGTTTGACATGTTAGTGAGGAGCAGATCTAGAATGTTTGTTCCTCTTAAATGAATAAAAGGCAAATGGTGTTCATGAGACCAATTTATTGTAAGTGCTTTCGAACACAAAAATATGCAATCTTCTTCAAACAAACATAAGAAAAAGACTGCAAGGTTTAAATAAACCACCAAAGATGACATCATCATTCATTCAGATACAATTAAAGGCACAAACCTTCCCTAAAAACATATATAAAATATATATATAAAGTAACAACCTATTATATAACAATAAAAGTAAATGCAAGAAATAAAAACATATATCTACTATAAAAATTACATTTTCTGTGCCAGTCTACATGCAAACGGACACTTATTACCTTCTTTCTAAAGACTTCAGTTTAAGCAAACACTTCAGAGAACTGAATTCATTCAATCCTGGAAACATATAGGCATTTATTAAAATCTACCACCATAGCTCCCTCATTTCTAACCTAAGAGACCAGGGACCCCTCTAGGGTTTTCCTTAACCTGATCTATAACAAGAAACAGGAAAAAGTGATTGTTATATTTGTTGATGTGCTTAGCTAGGGCATTGGTATAGTCCCTTTTAATGATACTATACTGATGCTCATAGATCCTTTGTTTCAAATGTCTTTCAGTTTTACCTGTATAAAACTGGGGACAATGCTGACATTCGGCCAGATAAATAACCCCAGAACTATTACAATTGTACCTGCCATTGATTGAATAAGTGTGGTTTTCTACTGTGAACTTATTCAAAGTCTTTATATGTTTACAGTAATTACAGCTACCACATTTAAACATACCCCCATTCCTAAAGGTAATGTGGGTACTCCTCGCAACTAAATTCTTAAGGTTATAACCCTGCTTATAGACAACTTTTAGAAACTCGGGTACCCTTTTCCTAAGGTGAGGATTGTCAATCAGAACAGACCAATTTTTACAAAGAATGTGTCTCACATATCTAGCATCGAGAGAAAAGGGTGTGCTAAATATCAAGGAGAAACTAGAATCATTGTTCTCATTCAAAGGGCTGTTATATTGTAGCAATTCTGACAACTGTTCGTGTCCCACTAATATACCCTTGTTGAGCATAGGTCTAAGCCATCCAAAATCATGTTTAATACTAACCTCACTAACCAGTTCATTTATCAACGTGGATGGATATCCTCGGGCCACAAACATCCTTTTAAGGGTCTCACATTCATCAAAAAAAATCATGTTGTAAAGTGGTCACACGGGCTGCCCTTACAAGATAGATGAATCGGTTAGTGAGGTTAGTATTAAACGTGATTGTGGATGGTTTAGACCTATACTCAACAAGGGTATATTAGTGGGACATGAACAGTTGTCAGAATTGCTACAGCATAACAGCCCTTTGAATGAGAACAATGATTCTTGTTTCCCCTTGATATTTAGCACACCCTTTTCTCTTGATGCTAGATATGTGAAACACATTCTTTGTAAAAATTGGGCTGTTCTGATTGACAATCCTCACCTTAGGAAAAGGGTACCCGAGGTTCCAAAATTTGTCTATAAGCGGGGTAATAACCTTAAGAATTTAGTTGAGGTTAGTACCCACATTACCTATACGACTGGGGGTAGCTGTAATTACTGTAAACATATAAAGACTTCATATAAGTTCACAGTAGGGAACCACACTTATTGAATCAATGGCAGGTACAATTGTAATAGTTCTGGGGTTATCTGGCTGAATGTCAGCATTGTCCCCTGTTTTATATAGGTAAAACTGAAAGACATTTGAAACAAAGGATCTATGAGCATCTGTATAATATCCTTAAAAGGGACTGTATCAATGCCCTAGCTAAGCACATCACTGAATATAATATAATATAATGACCACTTTTTCCTGTTTCTTGTTATAGAGCAGGTTAAGGTCAATGCCAAAGTGAAGAGGCCCAAATACTGAACCCTAGGGGGAAACCACTAGTGGCAGGTCTTTTGGTAGAGGTAGACCTGCCCACCTTTACTTCCTGTGTTAAGTCTGTAAGCTAATTTTCTATCCAGTGAGTTATATAGGAGAGTTTATCTGTGGTGTCTGATTATGGGATGGTGTCAGATGCCTTTGCAAGGTCCAGATAGTCAGTATGCACTGATTTGTTCTCATCCATTGTCTCAGTGAATTTTCCAAAGAAGTTAAGCAGGATAGAAAGCAAGATCTACCCTTGATTAATCCAAATTGGGTTGGGTTTAGAGTCTGTAGATCACCTATATCCCTTATTATTGATTTCATAATGACCCGTTTCCTAGTCTTTCAGATGAGGTTGGTCAGGTTTATTGGTCTGTAATTACCCAGGTCTGTTGCAGCTCCACCTTTGTGCAAGGGAATGACTGTTGCTGTTTTCCATTCATTCAACACAAATCCTGTTTTGAGGCTAATACTGAACATCCTCTATAGGGTATTACAATTCATATTTCAGGCTAGCCAAAAGGCAGCCTGGCATGCCATTTTGCTCCATTGCTGTAGTTTTCTTGTCCTTAGATGGTACCTTAAGAAGTAGTTTTTGGGAGATTGGGGGTTGGATGAGGTTATTTGATCTGATAATATTGGAGGAGGGGGTGAAGCTGGATCTGAATTTGTACACTAGCAGACTGGCTATATCCTCTTAGTCTAAGTATGTGATATCATTTGCTATTAGCTGTGCACAGTGTTAGTATTTTTTTTCTGAGAGTTCTAACATAGATAAAGTTTCATAGTTTTCTTTCATGTGTGTCGCTATTTTACTTCATATCTTGCTTTGCTTGATTTGATAAGGATTCAGACTTCCTTTTTTAGTTTAGCAAGAGAATGGTTGGCTTCTTGTGAGTTAGATTTATTTTCACATGCAATGAGATTTTTTTCTGTTATTATAGAGCCTGTTACTATTAGGATTTTACTACAGGGGTTTATTTTTGAACTTGGTGTTGTGCTTATTTCTGAGGTGGAAAGATGCATCTATACAAATATTTACATGTACATAGAATTTGGCATTAAAAGATTCTGCATAAAGTTTTCAGATGATTGCAAACTTGATGCCATCATAAACACCCAGGAGGACACCAGCGTCCTACGAGCTGACCCATTCTAACAAATAGTTGTTGCCAAACCATAAACAGAAATTAAATACCAAGAGTTAAATAATCATACCCTTAGGCAAGCATAACTTCCTTTGACAACACCCCTGAACATTGAATCCATAATTAGGGATCTGATAACCAATGCTAACAATGAACTGTCCTTTGATCATCATGTATCCACTAGTGAAAGGAAATATTTTTTCATCAGCCAATTTATATCTAAGGGTATGGGATACAGATCCAGGGAGGTAATTGTTCCTCTATACTAATAACTCATTAAGCTGATCATTGAATATAATGCCACTTTTGGTGTATAGCTGTCCAAACTCTTGTCACAGCTGGAATGTGCACCCTCATGAAAATAAAATGAAATGCTACATCATAAAAACTATGGTGACCATCTAAAAGCATTGCCCTCTTCTCAGTGTTATACAGTTTACTGAGAGGTGAACTCTGCCTCACATAATGAGCTATAACAGATGCTGTTCTATCAGACCTACTATACATTCATAAGTCAAATTTCATCAGAACACCAAATTCAATCAGCATCAATCTCTTTAGCAAAATTAATAGAACGTGCTGGAGGTTTAGGTATGTATCACAGCGGATATCATTTCTTTGGACCCATGTTCTCTTCCACATAAAGTACAGTACTTCTCTTACTCTATTCAAATGTAGTTTGAACAAATGGATAGGTAACCAAAATTCTCACCTGGTGTAGTACCAGAGGCCCTCATAGAGAGAGGCAATATGTAATTACCCAACATACACTTCTTTGTCTTATCTTTGGTGATTCATATTACAAAATATAAGGGCTAAAATTACTATTGGAATTCAAAACAGAACTTCCTAAGATCCTCACAAATCTAGCCTAGCAGCTACTTATCAGCCTATGAACCAAAAAAAAAAAACCATACAGCATCAAAAAATAACTGTAGCCATAGCAGCACTAAATTGTGCAACTTAGCCCATAGCTGCTACAAATAAGCTCAACATTACTGTTACTCAAGGTTCTTGTGCTGTGCTTGTCATGTTTAAACCAAGGTATTTGTTTTCCTTAATAAACATTCATATATTGCACAACTACCCCCTTAACCAATAACTATCTCAGTAGACCATAAATCACTATTTTATTTAAGCTCTACAACTCTCTAAATAAAATCAAGTTTTACTTCACAACGGATAAAATAGGTCATCCTAATTATTTCCCCTCTTTTGCCAGACTCATAGCATTAGCTAACTAAAGTAGTGTAGTAACTACCTTATGCTTATAGATAACGAACTCATTAAATAAAAATAACTCTGTGAGAGGTGCAAATATTTAAGAGCTATGGAGATATCATGCTCACAAAAATGCACAGACTGTGAGCATCGTACTAACATACCACATGTTGTACATCCAGCCCTGTCACATAATGTTATGCCATATGCTGACACTGTAAAGAAACCTTTACCTAGACCTGTAATGGTTAAGTCTCATCAAAAATCAAAATCAAACATTACATCACATAATATCACATCACAGATCACCTTTAACAAAAAGTCACAATGAGACATAAGGCCTCAATTCTAGTACCCCACATCACTCCACAAACAAACATGTGATTGACAACTCCTGAGTGAGACACAGATTTTATGAACACAAGGATTGCAGTGAACTATATTTCAGGTGTGTGTTTCTCAGACATCTCAGGAGCCCTAAGGACTGTTGCACCAGACAAATATAACTATGGCATGGTAGTTTTAAATGGGAGTGTGAATGACTTAGAATGTGTGTGAGATCTCAGAGTGAAATGTGTGTGAGATCTCTCTGCATTGCAAAAATGCAGGCATTACCCTGATACGAAGAAGATTCCTCATGTCTCCATGACTGATGCCCAAGTACAAAGAAAAGATGATTGCCTTCAACAATTAGCTAAATAATTAGTGTCATTCTAGAGGGTTTTACCGTGTGTCAGTATGGAATGAGATGCTTGATAGTCTTACTTACTTTGTAGAGGATGGTCCACATCTCATTTAAATACTTCATGTACTAGCTAAGTCCCTTGCTGCCTCATGCTTTTTTTTCAGTGCAGCAAACATATCAGTATCAAAAAGAATAAACGTAAAGTAGATCTACGCAGTGCAGAAGTCTAAACCACAAGTGCCTGACCAAGAGTCACTCCTGCATTTGGAAAGCATCCCCATATGTGTAATCCCTGAAACCTGATTAGATTCTCAGAAAGCACTCCCTCCATACTTGGATTTATTGCCTACCATGATTTCATACCCAATGGCAACTGTGGTGTCATAATCATACTTGTTGTGATGTCCTTCCTCTGGGCCAGTAATCAAGGAGCATCAATCCTCACTACTGGCATCAGTGGGGAATGTTCACTTAAAACAAAGATAGACACACACAGTATTTTCAGATGCAGCTCTCTGCACCAAGCACAATTTCCCTTCAGAGCACACATTCCAGGCCTGGGGCTGGGTTTCTCTCTCCGGGCCCTAAATAAGACTCTCCACTCACACAGCTATAGTTAAGTCCTTAGCCAGGCATTCCAAGCCATGTCCTTCACCACCCCTCTGTGAAATCAGTGCTCTCAGTGTCCCTGTTCAAAGTAGCTGACACACACTCTTTTTAAGATTTAGTTTTCACACACACACACACACACACACACACACACACACACACACACACCTGGGAAAGGCTGGCATAGCTTACCCACTCTACCACCCCCACACAGACTAAAAAGTAGATACACTGTTATCAGAACACCCACAAAGCCAGCTACTCTAAGGTTCTTACCACGGTTCCCAATTGCTCAAATGGCAGTGTTTTCAAGCCAAGCAGCAAGACTTTTACGAGCATGAAGCCACAGTGCCACCAAATAAATGCAACTACTCTCAAAAGTTAAAATATTTTTAAAAGACCAGCCACAATGAAAGGTTTAGATATACTTAATTATAAATAATAAATAAAAAAATGATAATGCGGAGTATTGATGAACAACAAACATCACCATTTCAATTCACAGGAAATATAAAAAATAACACAGACAGAAAGACTCAGACAGATATAGAAAAGCAATTCTTAATTAGTCTCACTATATTTTCCTTACTGACTGAAAATTACTGTTCCCTACTTTCCTGCTAGAGCAAGGCAAGACGAAATGGATGAGTGTCTTTGCTGACAGTTCCAATAACAGAATGCTGAGTATCAGTATCATATCTCTCACTAGTATCTAAATACAGTTTCAGTGTTGGTTACAAAATTACATCACATCTGATCACCTGACTCTGCAGTTCCCACACTACCCCCCTCACTAAAAACTTGAGCAAGGATCTAGAACAGATGTGCCACAATGCATACCTAGAACCCTGCTAAGATTTATTCCATCATGTGGAGACTATAAAACAATTCCAATACTTTCATCCTTCTGCAGAGACTAACCAGCCATCTTCTGACACCTCACAATAACAATTAGTTCACCACCAAGTATAATAAGAGCATGACCCCAGACCAGACATTGCATCTGGCTGCATTCAAGCCTTTGAAATAAAATCCTTATGACCTAAACCAAGTCATTTAATTTCAGGCTATTTTTCTTGATTTTAGCTGGCTGAGCTTAACCCCTTCCCTTCCAGTGTCCTCTGTTAACATATATATATATATATATATATATATATATATATATATATATATATATATATATATATATATATATATATATATATTTCATCAGTTACAATGCAGTGTGACATGCATATATATTTATTTTCTATCCAGCAGGACCCACTGTTGATACATGTTTAACACAAGCAACTTTACAAATATATTTTTAAGACAAGCATCTGTACTTTACAAATATATTTTTAAGACAAGCATCTGTACATATCAGTTACATATTCAAATAGTATATAATTCTTTATGAAACTCCAACTAGCTATACTGGCATATGTTACACATGCACTGCCCTACTCTCTCTCTCTGGCATAACTGGCACATCATCACACTTGTAATAAATCATATCACCTATAGACAAATTGCCAGAGACCCATAAATGGAATGCATAAAACTCTAAATTTTCATAAACCAATCAGATATCAGTTTATGTCCTATTATGTGACACAGACAATGACACTGCAAATTCATATCAGGTTCCAAAATGTAACAGATGAACTTCCCATAAATAAAACTCCATCCTCTTGAGTGACTTTAGCTACCCATCAATTGACTAGATTATGTACACCTCCAAGGCAGGATATACACTGAGGTTTTTAAGTATAATAAACAAAAAGTCAATGGACTAAATTGTTACTAACCCAAATACAGGGCAAACTATTTTGACCTGGTACTTACAAGCAGAGCAACATCATGCACAAATCCAAAAGTAATTCCCCCTCCGATTATGTGAGACCATAAGCTAATGATCTTTACCCTTGAATGCTTTAACCTCCTGAAATCATAACATGTTGGAATCCAAAGACTTCAAGCACACAAATACCCTCAAATTCTAAGAAGAATTCTCAAAATTAATTTATACCAATATCAGCCAAGACATCTCTTCAACAGATAGATTTACAAGTGAGTTTTGTATCCATGTAAATAAATATATAAAATTGGCACTCTCATCTAGATTCAAATGTAGTGGAAATTTAAAACACTCTGGTGGCACACTGATATAAATAAAATGTATAATATAAGGAAAATCTTCAATAGAGTATACAAAATATCTACCCCCACAAGTCAAGTAAATACTAGAAATTTGAATAAGAATTAAAAAAAAATAGTATTACATTTAATAAAACAACCAATGAAAATAGGTTAGCATCTGGAGCCAAGGATAATTAGATGTCCTTCTTTAGTTGTGTAAGTAAACTAAAAAACAATGCCCAACAATGTACATAACAAACTAAATGGCAAAACCCACCCAGAGCCAGTGGACAGTGGCATTTTACTAGCATATAAATTTAGTGCAAATTTCACTCTTGAGGTGACTATCCCAATCCCTGTGATACCAATCTCCCCCATTACTAAAGAGCATGCACTTTAACTGCTATCCAAGACTAAGAACACTTTCTCCATGAGATCAGTTAACATAGTGGTTTTTTTGATAAATACTACTATATATATGCCTGGTGGAGCTCCATCATAAGGTATTTAACCTTAACCTGGCTGAAGACTCAGTTTTGGATGTATATAGAGTATAACACTGGTGATGCCTCTCCACAAAGGTGGCCCTAATACCACCACCAGAAACTACAGCCCCATCAGCCTGATGACTCCCATTTCTAAGGCAATAGATTGTTATAACAGACATGATTAAGGTAGACATCAAAAAGCACACAGACTAAATCTACACCAATTTGGTTTTGTTAAAGATTGATCCACTCTAATGAACCTGGGTAAACTTTTTCAGAAAAGTAAATCAAGCTGTTTATATTGGTCAAACTGTACACACAGCCTGCCTTGATTTAGCCAAGGCATTTGACACAATCACTCTTGCTCACATAATTTATAAACTCAATGCATTACACACAGATGGACAACTAATTGGCTAAAAGACATTACTCACACAATGCAGGTCGCAGGGGCAATGTCAGAAAACATGAATGTGACCAGTGGTGTCCTGAAAATATTATTTCTTAGACAACTTTTGCTTGGCATTTTTCTTTATGGCCTACAGACTGAAAACAAAGCCTATGACCTAGACTGTAAACTGGGAGTCATTGTCAAATCCTCCCTCTGACACAGAAGCCCTTCAACAGGAATTTTACCTGTAAATGCCTGGCTTAGACTAAATGCTTAAAACAGTAGCATTGTCACAACTGGCAGACAACCCATCACCACAGCATATAGCATTAACAATATCCACCTTCAAAATGAAAATGTAGATCTGGAAACTTAAGTTGATGATTCCTCTACATTGATCAACATGTAGCAATGGTTGCCAGGAAATCCTTCTGCTTGCTGCAGTTGCTCGAGGGAATATTGCACAGATCTAACTATATTCATATTCACTAGTATTCAGCATTAAACAGACCAGTCATAGAATACAAATGTCCTCTTTGGGATGCAATTCAATAGACATATCAAAAGGTACTGGAAAAACCTCAGAGGATCCTAACAAGGAGAATCTCACTCTGGCATCAAATCTCTAAGCTACTAGATAAAAAAAAAAGCAATGTCCCTCTGTACCTTTTTTCTGTCTTATAGGCTCCTCAGAGGAGACCTGTGATTTGCCTTCTGAGCTGTAATGGGCATAGTAGTCTAACATATCTTGTATCTTCACAAATCCAACAGTTTCACAAACACCAGAACAAGGAAGCAAAAGCTGCTTCAGCAGATCAATAAAATAAAGTGTTGAGACATCTTCATAGCTCAGTGTCTCCCGGACCTCTGGAATAGACTCCGATCACAGATAAAGCAGAGTGATACACTATCTTCCTTTAAATGGGACCTGGATAAGTGGATGGGTATTCACAAATTAACACTGGCCTTTACTGGCCTAGCCCTCCATGAGAGGGGAAGTACAGTCTAGGGTGTTAACTGGCAAGGCATGATGGTCACAAAATTCAGTAGTCTTGAACTTCTTATGATTTTTATGTTCCTTCATTACTAAGTCACTATACATATTATGTTAAACAAACGGATTTGTCTAGTATTCAAAGAAAAGAAACTTTGTTGTGACAATACTAGTCTAAAGAATTAATTTACAAGAACTGTAACTGCTGAGAGTGAAACATTGTAACTTGAATGACAACGTTACTCTCTAAGATGGAACTAGGTAATTACTGATGGGAATAATCCTGTAAAGGCCTAATTATTATGAAGTGCATGTGAAACAGAATACATTAAATTTGCATTGAGTGAAACCTGGTTATACTTCCAACGAAACAGCATTATGACAAATGAGTACAGTAAAGCAGAATACTGTTAGTGAAAATGATTTAAAGTTCATGTGAACTAATTATATGCTATCAGCCCATATTCTGTATTTTATGTAAAGTTTAAAAACATGCAGAATGCTTCTGCACAATTACTGCTTTGCTGGATGATCACTAACAGAAAATATATGAATATTTAGCATTGAGGAACACTTCCTTTGCAAAAACACATACCATAATCCTGCACACTACACAGTGCAGGGACAAAGACATTACCAGCATATCGCTGATCTGTGATAACAAGAAAGAGATGTAATGATCTGGTCTCATTTTGGTTTCCCAACCATTTCTTTTCAGGTTAGGGCCATGTAAAACTGCTGTCAGCATTTAACATTAATATTTTCTTGCCATCCTTAGTTTAGAATGATGTCTAGACTAAGGAAGAGATTTTGAAGTCTATGTAAAAGTAGAAGTCTATATAGAAGTCTATGCAAAATCTGAAGGTAATGCTACTCAATGCTACAAGACTAAACCTCAAAATGCACTCTCTCGAGGCTCCCCTAAAAATGGAGAAGATTGATATCTGTGCAGTATCTGAGACCTGGTTCAAGGCTCCAGAGAGCACCCTTGCAATACCAGGCAACAACTCTTACCACACTTTTCGGCCACAAAACCAAGACCGAAACACAAGGTGGAGGACTGTCCATATTCACTAAGGATATTCAGACCTCCAGGCTAGTTGCCCAACACAATGCATCTGAAATTCTCCAGGTGCAACTAACACTAGGTAAGACTGCAATCCAAATTGTAGCTTGCTACAGATCCCCCACCATGCCCCAAGGTTCTCACTACACCTTTCTAAACATACTGGAAAATATTAAGATACAACCAAACACCCTAATACTGGGTGATTTCAACTACCCTGCCATTAACTGGGAAAACTACTCGGGTACCAACACCTTTTACCAACGGTTTTTGGAATTCATAAATTCCAATGCCCTGGATCAACTAATCCATTGTCCCACTAGGGGCTCCAATATCCTAGACCTGGTCATTACCAACATGGGAGATAGATGCTCCACAACAGGGGTCACCCCCCCAATGGTCAGGTCTGACCATAAGCAAATCACCCTTGACATCCACATCCCAGCCCCCAGTAAGGAAACCTCCGTAAAAAAAACTTATCCAAAGCCAACTTCATGCTACTGAAGTCAGAAGTGACAAACTTCATGACACCCATGCAGACGGGATCTGAAAGTTCAACTGCTGAATCCTACACTAAGGCACTGTACAAGCACATCCACTCGTGCATGAATTGTGCCATCCCAAATAGAACCAAGATGTTCTTCTCCAAATAAAAGGAAGACAATCTGGTGGTCCCCTGCTATAAACAAACTATACAACAGAAGGAAGAAACTGTTGCAGAAAAGAGGAAAATCCCAGTTTGCAAAAAACTCCCTCACCAGCCTCAATAAGAAGCTGAGATCCCTCATAAAATCCTCAAAAGCTAATTACAAAAATAAAATTGCCAAAGATTCCAAAGACAATCACAAAGCATTCTATAGTTATGTCAAGAATCTAAATGACAATGCCCAGATCTGCTCTGAGTTATAACAGGATGGCATTAAATATACTGATCCGAAGGATATTGCCAGTATACTGGCAGATCGATTTAGTGCCAACTTCACCCCCCTCTCACCCCCTAAAGGGCCCATTTCAATACCAAAATATTGCCAAATTCTGGTAATCACGGCCACACAGATAGAAACTGCACTCTCCAAAGCTAAGAATACAGCATCCATGGGACCAGATGATATCCTGGGCTGTGTACTACATGAATTACAAAATGAACCAGCACCTCACCTAAGTGTCATGTTTAATCATAGCCTCACCTCAGGCTTCGTGCCACTGAGTGGCACACAGCTACAATTATCCCACTCCACAAGGGGGGCTCCACCTTGGATACTGGGAACTACCACCCCATCAGTCTGACAAGCCTGATTTGCAAGGGCATGGAACACATTATCATGGAACTTATAAACAAAGACATTGGCAACCTTCAAACACTGGACCCCACCCAGTTTGGGTTTGTGAAGGGCCAATCTTGTCTCCTGAACCTGATTGACTTCTTTGAATCAGTCTCCAGAGCTGTGGACGAGGGTAAGGCAGTCCACACAGCCTATCTGGACCTCGCCAAGGCCTTCAACACCATCCCCCACTCTGGAATCATAGATAAACTCACTAAGCTGGGCATAAATCCCTACATCACTCGATGGGTTGCCAACTGGCTTACTGACAGAATCCAGACTGTAAAAGTAGCCGACTCCAAATCCAGTTCCAGACAAGTGACAAGTGGAGTACCTCAGGGTTCAGTCCTGGGACCACTCTTGTTTGGAATCTACTTCTGTGAAGTACAGGCTAACACTAAGGGACTCCAGCTATCAAAGTTTGCTGATGACTGCAAACTGGGAGCCATTATTGAATCCCCAAATGACGTGGATATTCTACAAAAGGGCCTTACAGAAACAGATGCCTGGTGCCAGAGCCATGGGCTCAAGTTTAAGGACAAGAAATGTATAGTTATCCCCTTTTGGAAAAAAAAATGCACCCATGAATTACCACATAGGTGGCAGTACACTAAACATCGAAAGTGTGATGAGAGACTTAGGGACACAGGTGGACAGTGGTCTCACCTTCGATAACTACATCGCCACAACAGTCAGGAAATCCTTCTATGTGGCACATCTCATCACTAAGGGCTTTTCATCCAGAAAAAAGGAGGTCATTGTCCCACTGTACTCATCCCTCATTAGAGCCATTATAGAGTATAACGCCCCGTTTGGTATATACCTCACAAGATATCTGTAACAGCCGGAAAGGTCACAGAAATACCTCACAAAAAGAATCACAAGCCTAAAGCAGATACCATATGCTGACCATCTATAAAATCTCCAACTATACTCTGTGGCATATCGTCTACTCAGAGACGATCTCTGCTTAACATACAAGGCCATGACAAACCCTGAGCTGTTGGACAAGCTCTAGTTAAAGAAATCCCAATCCCTCAAATTCACATGCTCCAGGGATCTAAACCTTGTCATCACAATGAACAAAACATGCTTGAGGGGTAGATTCCTGACCCAGAGACTCCCCATACTCTGGAAAAGACTGCCCATACATGTCAAGCAGAGTGCCTCCTTGGCCCTCTTCAAAAGGAACCTTGATGATTGAATGGGAGATAGGAAATTCACCCCAGGGATCATGTCAGTCACCCTGCTAGACAGGAGTCCAGGGAAGAAAATATTGTGGAAAGAAATATCCAGGGAATTGTTATGGCTAGGCATGTATAGGCCCTAGGGCCAATAGCCTAGTACCAACCTATGAACCTATGTGTTTTCAGCTGTTTTATCAATCTGCTGACTTTTTAATGCTACTCCATCATTTTTTGATTATACTTAACAGAAAAATTAAAGTACCTAGATAACCAACATACTTAATTGTAATTGCAATTAGTTAAGTAAACTATGATCAGAATGTAAAACTGTTAGCACGTTTAGGTTGAGAGCTGAATTAATACCGGCTTCTTGGAGTAGTAAGAGTGTTGTTGCTGTAAGCAGCAACAATGTAGACAGTGTTTGCAACACAATGCTATATACTAAAAATTTTGGTGTGGTATCCAAAAAGGCATACTGCACTGTGCTAACGCATCCTGGACAAGTTTTCACAGTGCATTAATGCATAATACCAGAGCAATTCATAGACCAGCTCAGAAGAAAGATTCAAAGAATAGCTCTTCCATGCTATTTTGGCAGTAATTTGAAAAACAGTATGCACCATCTTTTGATGGCATCCACCCAATCACTTGTATGACAGGCCAGGTATGTTACTGCCACTGCAAGTAAGTACTACAAATTCTGTTTGTGTGTGAGTGTGTGTGTGTGTGTGTGTGTGTGTGTGTGTGTGTGTGTGTGTGTGTGTGTGTGTGTGTGTGTGTACGTGTATGTGTGTGTTTTGTGCCTGCACGTACACGAGTTTGAGGATGCCAGTGAAACTCTACTTTATGGGGTGGTAGGGGAAGTACTAAACTGTTTAGTTCTAACAGTGGAGTGATTGACTCTGAGATGTGATAATGTGCAACTGAGGTGTTCTTCAAAATAGCTTTAACATTTCTCTGAATCATATATAATTGCAATCATACTGTTGGCACCACAGCATTCCCAAAATTGTTCTGATGGTGATAATTCTTCTGAAATCTGGTCATTTTTTGCAATATACTACTATTCACTGAGAAAAGGCACTAGTTGTTTAACAGATCATTTGATTAGCTTACATTTAATGTACATTGGATGGGGAAATATATTTTTCTGAACTAAATTTTATGATGATGGGAAGTAAACACAGTGTTTTCAAATGACTTCAGGAAGCAACATTTAACAATGCACTTTAAATATAAGAAAAGACAGAGCAGGCATTTTAAGTAATAGAGTGTTTTATAGTAACAAAATATATTTCTTTCTGTTATAACTCTATGTGTACTAGATAGGAGAGCCATACCCATGGTTTTGTGGCTTCACTGCACGAGAGGTGTTCATAGCCCCAAGCCAGGACACTAGGCTATTGCCTCGAGGTAGCAGTATGGCCTACCCTCCATTATTGTGGCTCTCGCCCGAGGGAGTACAGTGACACTGAGGTAATCCCTGGGTGGGCGATCTCCGATCTGCCATACATGTGTCTGATTGGGTTGATCTGCGATCTCGAGGTCTGGGCTCTGAATCTCCGGGATTTTGGATTCAGCGAATTATGGCAGAGTGTCGAGAATTCTGCCCTCAGCATGCCCAGATTAATGTACGCGGTCGAGGTTTAAGTCTCATATATCAAGTGTCTGGGTCTGCTCTGAGCTTGTTTGTGGTGAAGCATATGATCTAGATTTTGTTTTAGTGGCCCTTGATTGTTTCTGGGATGTCAGGGGCCTTTGAGGTAGGCAAACTGAACTTTGACTGGCGAGAGCTCAGTTTTGGTGAGTAGGAGTTCCTTCAGTCGGTTTGCTTTGTTAGATTTTTGAGGTCTGATATCTCCAGGTCAGGGCAGTGTAGGGTGGATTTCATGATTGGTGGGGCAGTGTGAGTTGTGGCTCCAGGCATGGTGATAGGACCTTGAATAACCTTGATTCATCCTTCAGTCTAAATGGGGATGAGTCTCCTTCATGATAAGGTATGATACTTACATACTACTAGTAGCTGTATCTACTTGGGCTACATGTAACTCCTTCTCCAGAATGGTTATCAACCTGGGTCCTGGTATGGTGGGGAGTATTCTTTGCCTTTTCCCAAAGGGATGGTAACCTTTTTTTTAGCTAGGGGTCCAGGCATTTATTTTTTTTACTTAGTATCAGTGGGTTTTTTTGGCGTTATCTGCTTCTGTGTTGCCTTTGCAAGGATTATCGTTTGTCAGTTTGTTTTCTACTGTTTGCTTCCGCGCTCAGTGTCAGTTGCAACTTTGGCGCTGTGTTTGCCAAGTCTGAGCCTTGTGTCAGCTATAGACTATGCCGTTTGCTTGGTGGGACCCAAAGTGTGAGCTTGCACAAGGGTGGGCCTTGGACTGGTTCTGGTCTGACATGGCTAGCAAAGCTCTGAACTCTGACCCTCTGTGAAGCCTGTCACTTCAAGCATGGTGTGATGTGAGGGTTAACATTTAAGCTGAACATGTTATTTTGAAATCTTTTTGCAGATTGTATGGTAGGGTATTTACTTTGCCTGGTATGGAACAAAGCCAAGTTTTCTGCCTTCCAAAGAATATGGCCTGCCTTAAAACTTGATCTGCAAGTTTGACAAGTTCTTCCCAAGTCTTGATTGTTGACAAAGTTTCACTCCATTAATCCAGATCAAATAAATTCCTTTATCTATTACTTTGCCAAATTGCCTTGGTCAAAGCTCTGGGCATTGGCTTGTGAAAGTCCGGGGCCTTAAATGGTCGGTAATTTGCAGGGTCGCAGTCCCAGAAGTGGGACCAGATAGTGGTTCGCTTGTTCCCACGGTGCAGTGGCAAGAGGCACCTTAATGAGGGTCCAGAGATGTAAACAGTTTTTGTTTAAACCTTGACTGGTTCGTCATCCAGAGGCTGGGTTTGAGTCGGGGGACACAGCCGGGGTTCCATTTTGCTTGGTGGATGTGGGGGGCTGCAGTTTTATGAGGGTGTTGGATCGCTTTGATGCATTGAGGGGTTTATTTGGCTTTTAGGGGAGCTTTTACTGCACTGGAGGTGGAGAGCCTTGCAATTCTCAATGTCATCAGGATCAGTTATCAGGGGTATCTGATAGTTTCCTTGAGCTATCTATGATGCTCTCTGCATATCTTTGCTATCTGTCTAGCATTCTAAGCTATTTTTTGTCTCTTTTTTTTTTCTCTCGAAATTTGCTTTGGATGATTTTTTGCTTGCTCTGATTTTTTTTGTCTTACCTTTTTTTGTTTTTTATGTTTTAGTTTTTTTGTCCTTTCCTCCTTTTATGACTGCTGTATCTTGTTTTAGTTTCCTTTTGTTTGACAGAGGCTGTTTGGGCTTGGGTTGCGCACTTTGTGGTTTCTTTGTTTTGGGATTTATCTTTTTTTGCCTGGTTTGGGATTGTGCTGGTGGAAGTCTGTCAGGTGTGCTGGAGCGTCTTTGTTTTTGTTTTTTCGGGGAGTTAAAGGAGACCAGCTTCCGGGAGAAGAGTGTTTAACTACAATTTTGTTCTTTACTGTGGTCTTTTTTATTTCAGGTGGGGTGGGATGAGGACCTCCAGGTGAGATTGGATTGTTGTGATCTCTTCTCACCAGTGAGGGGTATACCCACCGTGGCATTATCGTGTTGAACATGTACGATGATGTTTGAGATCATGCAGATTATCTCCTCTTGTGGGGATGTGGGGATGTTGTTCCATGGCATTTGATGGTATGAATTCCAGGAACTTTGGGCTAGGTTCTTGGGGCTTTTTTGGTGAGTGGTAGTCTATATTAGGTATGGTAGTTCACATAGTCATGATGGTGTTGGGTGTTTGAATTTTATTTCCTCTAGTGTTTTCAGGAGGAGGAAGGTTCCAGGAGGTTCCTTGTGGACTGCCTGTGGCTACATGCTACAATTTGCAGAGCAGTCCCATTTTAGCACCTTTTGGGCGTCTGGGTCTCTAATGGATATTGGCCCTCCTTGTAGGTCTTGAGGTGTGGTGTGGATAATGAATATGGATACCCTCCTTTCTTGGTATTGTCCGGGATTTTGGGGAGGAACGCGAATGCAGGTAAAAAACCTGGTGCTGCCTGGGGGTGCCTCTCAGGAAGGGAAAACAGTCCACATTTTGTCACAGCACAGACATCCATGTTCTCTCGCATACTGAGAAGGGCACGAGCTGCATTTTGAGATTGAGACTTGTGGCATATTGCAGCTTCCTTTTTTTTTTTTTTTTGTGTTCTAGGGTTTAGAATTTTTGCCTTGAGCCTTGAGCCAAAACTATGGGGGAGTGGCAGAGCCTTTTGCAGGAATCTGCGGCAGGGTGACAGGTGCAAGCCGCCCTTATGAAGCTGGCATGTTGTCCAGCATATCATCCCAGGCAGACAGATACTGAATTTTAAATGAACCCAGTTGTGTTTAAGCCAATTTATTAAGCTGATCATCTGTATTGTGGCATCACTCATCA